>NW_018238406.1:28736-64254 GCF_001263595.1 Phalaenopsis equestris | reverse complement strand
AAAGAGATACCAACTACACACCCCATACACACAGTTAAAAAGGAAAAACATAACGTTTATTTTTCCAAAAAATAAAAAATACAACACACCCCAAAGGAAATAAAATGACACGTAGGAAAACAGAAACAAGAAAACCAACATAAAAAAATATGGAACAACAAAGGCTAAAGTAAGTCCATTAACACAAGCTAATTAAGAATACTACAAAATTAATTAGAAACAACAGGCAAGTTAATAAAAATCCCCAATTTATCCACCCAATGAGCAACCATCTTTCCTTCTCTTTTAGTACAATTACATTTGATGCTTAAATTCTTAAATATCTCTGCAATTCTTTTCATTTAAAAGTTGATACTCCAATTCAAAACTTTCCTAAAATTGCAATATTTCGATAGTAATAAGGAATCAGTTTCAAGTATAATGTTCTTCCAACCTTTCTTATTAGCAATGAGAAGCCAAAAAACCATTGCATCCACGTAAACCATAATATACAAGATTGGAACAACAGCTGCAATAAACCTACCAATGGCCAATGTGAGAAAATCCAGAAACACTCCTCCAATTCCAGCCTTATTAGCATTCCAACTCCTATCCATGTGAATTTTAATGTTGGTGGTAGCCGATTTTAACCTAGTCGCAACAAGATTAGGACTAACAGTAGCTGTCAAAAACATTCAAATTAAGGAAGTTATCCTTAATTCTATAATTATTTATGCATTTAAAACCATTAATAGTAAGGATGTTGACCAAATAATTGATGATCATTCCAAATGTTTTATTAAAATTTGGTATCTCTTCCTTAAATTTAACATTTTTACGAGTAAACCAAATACACCAAAGATAAACAAAAAAAACTTGGAAAAGAAAACATGATCAAGAGTTCTTCAATCCTTAAGGATGTCATTAACTTCCTTATAGATACCTGCATTCAATTGTCGACACTATCTTTGGTTGGAGGAGTTGCTCGTTGGAAGCTGTCGGCTGCTGAAATCAAAATCCTATCACCCACTTTGGAAGGATGTTTAATTTACATATGTATGTATAGTTTAGAAAAATAAGAAATCAAATTGATCCCATATTTTTCATAGTTTAAATGAAAGAGCACTATTCCTCAAACCTTGTATCTATTCTAAAAGATAAACACAAGACTTGAGGTTGAGACTCGATCAAATAAACCAAGAAATATATGACATCTATTTGGTCTACGAAACCATTTTATTTGCCGACAAGTTCCCCTGTTTTTTATTAAGCTGGGTTTGAACAAGCTTCCTATAAGGGCAAGCCTCTTAAGTTAATTACATCTTAAATGACCAGAGTCACTCAAGAAAATTCTCGATAAAAATCAGGAAATATTGTCTTCAAAGAGGTCAAAATGATACGACTTTTCAATGAGAATGGAAGTAGATGTGTAAAAGGGGAATGGTTCAAATTTGGAACATTTTGTTGTAGAGTCCAATAGAGGAAGAACTAGGGGATGTCACAGATCTGGGGGGGGACCTCGGTGACTTCTCAAGCTATCCTATGGTTTTGGCTTCCATTTTGAGGATAAATTATTTAAGTATTTCATCCTGCCAATTTTATTAATTTAGGGCTTACATTTGTGTGAAACAATCACACAAATAGCCTAGAAGATGTGAGGATTTAGGTCGTCACAAACGAGAACCTCAGAATCCTAAGATGAGTTACAGCTTAGATTATACAACAGAGCTGTACAAAGGCCTAAAGATGTGGTGAGGATTTATGTTGCATAAATAAACTATCAAACTACCTCAAAGTTCTATGGCTTGGGTGTTTAATTCTAAGGAAGGAAATTAGTTTAGCTGACAAAGACATATTTTACCATTGAAGATGGCCTTACTACCCACTACGCTAGCTCCAAGCTCCTTGGTGTGATGAGTTGAAGTTTTCTAATGTGACAGTTTATAATGTCAAATTAAATGTCCCTATGGTTATGGTCCTTTAAATACTATGAGGGATGTTGTCGGGGATGTTAAAGTTGATTAGAGCGACAACGGTTAGGATCCTATGGTTCCCTCTTTCCTGTGCCACTATTTTTCATTGGATTCACTTAGTACAAATGAATTTACTAAACTCAACTTAATGAGTTTCATAATTTCATTTAGACCGTGGGAAGCCTCATTAGCAACCGTAGGTTACCTCCTCTAAGGGATTCCCGATCATCCGAAAGAGACGTCTTAATTTAATTGCAATTGTTGTTTTGTGATGTTTGTGATTAAATTTTGAGTTGTCTTATTTTTTGAATGTTGTGGCGGTGAATTTTATCTTGGTTGATTTTAGTTTTAGTTTTGATTTTGGTTTGGTGGCTATCCTAGCAGTTTTGGTTTTCATGCAGGGTGACATCGTTATTTAGCATACAAGCTTTATAAAAATATAATGTGAAAAATACAAGAAAAGACAATACTATAAACTGTAAAAGTGTACCTGACGAGTCTTCAAGTTCCACCACTTGAAAGGTCAGTACTTGCAAGGCATGTATATAGTGTTAATTTAAATTGCATAAGCAGATGCAGGTTTAGCTACCAAACTGCAAGTTATGATTTTGTTGAATCTCGAAAGATCCTAGTGGATAATTTTAGAACAAAATATGGCAAGTCAAATTTGTCCTTCAGAATATCCAATAGAATTCAAAGTGCTCAAGGTGTCACCCTAAATCACTTTGAATATCTATTGAAATATTTAGAGTTCATTTTGATCTTATCGTAATGTTCCAATATTCATTCAAGGTTGAAGCATGACTACCCCTTTGTTCAGTGAAAATTTTATTTTAATTATCGAAAAGATAGGATACTCAATTGGTTAGTTGATGTTTTGTTTAAGAGTTATGTGAGTGAGTGCCCCTGAGACAAGTCTTTAAGATTATGGTGCCCACATTTAAGGTTAGGATTGTAGTGTTTAAAGATGTTAATCACCAATCATATCATTTTCTAAATCCAATCAACTTGAATTTAGGAATCAAACCTAGGTCACTACCAAGCCTTCGTAATCATGATAGCTGAAATGGTATGTATAAAAAATTCTAGTTTAATTGATGTGTATTCTTATCCAGTAATCAAATCATCCTCAACTTTGGGCTTAAGAAAAATAAATTATCATCCTTCCTAATTTAAGCCCCTTAAGAATCATTTGATCTTAATTGACTTCCAAATCATGAAGATTAGGAGAATTATGATTTTGTTGATGTTGTAAAGGGTGGTGAGTGAGCTTCTGTCTTTTAGTCCCATTGTATTTTAATCAACAAATCATGTTTATTAAGATCAGAATTACCCATTTTTCTTTGGTTAATCTTAAATTTTGATTAGAGCACCAAAGTCTAAAGTGACTGTTTTTCCCTTGGGGCACCTCACCTTATAACTCACTAAACAAAACTCAAATGACTTTGAGGACTTGAAGTGTCATATCCATGAGGTAATTAAAGTATTAGAGGAGATAATGTCGATTTCTCAACATCTTAATTTAATTTGGTTATTTATTTGAATTAAGAAAATAAGATTTTCAAAAGGTGACTTATTTAACTTCTCAAAATAAAGTTTTTATTTATGAGAAAATTATTAAGGGTTTCTATAAGTCACAGAGAATTCATGAGTTTATGATTTCGAATTTGATAAATCTATAAAATTTCATGATTTTTTGAATTAAATTATTATTTTTTTTTTTTGTTTCGCTCAATTTTCATGATTTATTTAAGTAGAAAATGATGTTTTAATTATAAAAATTATTTTTATATTTTTCTTAGACTCTTCTGAGTTAAGAAAAGTCAGAGAATCAAATTTTGTATTTTTTTTTTAATTTTTTTATTATAATTATTTTTGTGAGAAAATAAAGAAAATTCATTTTTAAGCTTTCTAAAATTTATTTTGAACTTAGGAAAATTAGAAAAAATATTTTAATAAATCCCAAGTGATCAAGGAATAGTTAGGAACACTTTAAAAATTTTTTATATATTTGGAATCGTCATTTATTTTTAATTATTTAAAATTCAACATGAGGCCCAAAAATTAAGTGTTTTATTACAAGTAATTTTTATTTTTCCTCAGTAACTCTGATCACAAGGAAATCAAAAAGCTATTTTTTATAAATTTTCACAAGTGTAATTAATTTATTATAATTATTTTTGTATGAAAATATAAGTTCCTTAGAAAATCTACTTTAGTGCATGCACTAAGCCAAATAATTCTGAAATTTTTTACATTGGGTAGATATGATTTTTATGAACAATGTGGAGTTGATTTTGTTAATTTTTTATGTGTATTTAATTTACATAAATTTATACAAAGTATTCACATTTAACCAAGTATAGAAAGTTACAAAATGATTCAAAGCATCACAACACTTTTCTTATACTTCTCTATCCACAAGAAACTTACTAAAATTATTCTCATAATTTTTCAAGTGATATTTTGATTTATATAATTAAAAGAAGCCAAAGTGGTCATCTTGGCTTGAAAATTAGGGTTAGGAGCATAGAGATTCCCTCTGACCTTGGAAAAATCAGAGAACATCCCCTCTATGATGGGGAATAAACCCTAAAAATCTCAAGCCATGGTGAACACTCTTGAGTCATAGAGAGTTAAAATACCTCATGACTCTCTATGGGTAAAATCATAAGTTTGGAAAATAATTTTTATTTTTTATCCACATTATTCACCTTTATTCACTGACCAAGAGGGTATTTTTCTTTTATTGTTATGATTTTTCTATGAAAACTTATGAATTTTTAAAGATCTATTATCTATTTAATTAAAAAAGCTTTAATTTTCTATTTATCCCAATCAAGAGTCACGTCATCCTTGTCTTCTCCTCACCATGCGTCATTTTTTGGTTCAACGCCGCCATCCAACTCGACAGCCACACGTCCCGCTATTCACGCACGAAGGCTCCGTCCGACTTGATCCCGTCCGTCCATCCGATACACACTCGATCAGACGGCTCTTCGTCATCATCTCTGATAGCTAAAAACCGTGAACCGTCCAACTATAAACTTTAAGATCTCAACCTAGACTCAACCAATTCGATTTGGGTTTGTTCCTACACCTTCATCCACTCAAGATGAGTACATCTCCACGGTTACGTTGCTATGAATTGCAAGTTTTCTTCACAAAGGTCCAAAACGAGTCAGAAATTAATGTTAGTGCACTATACCTTTGCCCAAGAGGTGAGGCCTCAATTTGGTTCTTGTGAAAGCTTCAGTGGAGTCTGACAAACCTTGTGGATGTGTTTATTTCCTCTGCTAAAGGATCTAAGTATGGGTTCAATCAATGGGTGGAGTGGCCTTGGTCTAAGGATAGGTTGAAGGGCTCAACAGAGGGTGATTTTGTTGGGGATCTTCCTCTCTTACTCTGATGAAGCTCAAGAGCAAATCAATTTGAGGTTTGAGAGAGTTTTTGAGGGAGGCCAAATTTTGTTCTGATTTTGAACTCAAAAATTGAGCTCAAGTGATGGGGAAGATGGTCCTCAAGTGATGGGGAAGATGGTCATGGGGAAGATGGTCAAAGAATGGTTGTAATGGGGTTGTGTAGTCTTGGAGGAGCTCTAGAAACAGTTTAAACAGGGTTCCCTCAATAAAATTTTTCTGTTCCCATTTTAGCCATGGAAGAGGGGTTTAAGTAAAACAACTTAGGGTGGCTTAGGAACGTCAGAGGAATCTGTCACAATAATTAATTTGGGCTGGTGTTAGGTTTTCACAAAGATATCTTTGGCTTAAGAAATTTAAGAAATAAATCCCATGATTTAGGGGACCTTTGGTCCATGTCTTATCTAGGTTAGGTTAAGGGGGTCTAGCTTGGTTACTAGGACCCAAAAGTTGGCTTTAGAAGTCTTTCCTTGATCAATTTGGCATGGCTAGGTTAATTTTGGTGCATGGGTCCAATATGGGTCCAAATGGCCAAAGGCTGGGTTTAGGTTAGGCTAGCCATGACTTTGAGCAAAATTGATCAATCAACATTGTGTAGATGATTGCTATGAAGATTTTTGGTGAAGTATTAAAGTGATTTTGAGTTCTTTTGGAACCTCAATTTGAAGGATTTTGGGATTTTGGTCAATTTGGGAATGTTGGGCTAGATTTGGGTCTAGGTTGGGCTAAGGTTGGGCTAATTCCAAATTTATTGTTGAAAATAGTCTATAGGAACATCATGAAGAGTTTTCAACATAAATTGGGTCTCAATTTTTGGGGTTAGGGCATTCAATTTGGTGGAATTTGGGGACATAGCCAATTTAGGGCAAATTTGGGGATTTTTGGACTTGGGTTAAAATTGAATGCAATTGAGGCTTCATTAAGGCCAATTAAAGGTCAAGTTGGATTTATAGGATTGTTATGAAGAGTTTTCAACATCAATTGTGGCAAATTGAGTAGGCTATGGGGTTCAATTTGGTGGGATTAAGTCATAAGGCCAAAATTGGGGGTTTAACTTAGATCAAAATTGGGCTCAAAGCGTGGGCCAATTAAGTTTATATTTGATTTAGCTTGGTCGCATGAAAGGTGAATTTGAGTTTAGAATTGAAATTTATGGAAACTTGGGCCAAATTAATGGACATTTAGGGTAAATTTTGGGAAATTGGGCCTTTAAAGGTAATTTTGGGGGTTTTGGTCAAAATGGTCAAATTGGTCAAATTGGGTTCAATTGGAGGGTCCAAATTTGTTTTAGAAACATTTCAAGTGATTTTGGAGGTTTTGGGAATGTTTGGGGTGCCAAGGGTATTTTTGTAATTTTGGCAATTTGGGGGTATTTTGGTAAATTTGGCATTTTTGGGTGGTTTTGGGTAATTTGGGTATCTTCAAATGGTTTGAAATGATTTTTTAAAAAAATTGAATTTTTTTTGGTGAATTTGAGGATTTTGACCAAATTTAGGGTTTCAAGGACATTTAGGTAATTTGGGTGGATTTTGGGGCAAAAGGCCAAGTTGGATATTTATGATAGAATTGGGGTGCCAACCACTCTATATGAGCTATGGACCAATGGAAACCCCATTTGGGTCCTCTATGTACTAGTCATAGGAAAACCCTAGCCTAGGGCTAGTGGGTCTAGGGTACCATCTATAAGAGTTTTTCAAAAGATCAAGGGATCAAAATCAACAATTTTTAGATTTAGGGTTGTGAGAGATTGTGGGCGAGAGTGAGTGTAAGTGAGTGAACAAGCTACAAACCATCATCCAAAGTCAACCCTAAGATCAATCAGTCCTACTAAGTGCTAGAGGTTAGGACCAATATGTGAAACTTTAAGTTGAGCAAAGAGGAGTGTAGAATTGCTAATGGTGAGGGTTCCTTTTCTAGTTCTCTAGGAATAGTACCGGAAGGTCTTATCGCTAGACCCTAGGTTACTAAAGAGGAAAACTAAACCTCAACCAAAAGTGAGGTCAACATCCATCTTCTCTTAAAAAAAGGCAAATACTTTAATCTAAATCCTCTCAGCAAACCAACAACTAATAAACAATTGATTAGAGATACTTTGCTTCCTAATAAAGTAAGCAACAAGAAACAATCTTGAGCTCTTTTAATTTATTATATTGTTGATCGAAAAGATTTCATGAAAAATCTTACAAAATGAGAAATGATAAAGATGGCTTCACCCAAGTGTTCTAAATCTGGTGTCTCCAATTTTACCTTTAATTTTCGAAACATCCTTATTCCCATTATTGATTGGAATATGAGATATAAATTTAGCATCATCAAACAACAAAATTTCTTTAAATTCATCATAATTCTAAGTATTACCTGTCGAGAAATCATTCACTTTAATTTTTATATTTGGTTGTCCACCATGATAATCCACAAGAGAACCTTTTCCCAACCGATCATCACACCAAAATGAAACATTTTTACTACCAATGTCCCAATTGATAAGAATTTTAGCATCTTTAGTGACTTTAAGCATCCTTTCCAAATGTAAGAGTCAAAATTGGAAAATGTAGTGGTAATAGGATTAGTATTATTACAATACTTAGCAAGCAAAAGAGAGACCGAGATAAAATCATTTTTTTCTAAATCCATACCTCAGTATCATATAATTTATATGAATAATATCTTTCAAACTTCTAAAGCCAAGACCTTCTTTATCCAGTGGTTTACAAAGCTTATTCCATTTTTTTCAATGCAAATTCTTTTTACAATTGCCATCCCACATAAAATTGTTAAATAAAGTTTCCAATCTATCGATAAAACTAAGAGGCATATTCAAGATTTGCATAATATATAGAGGAATAAAAGTGAGAATAATCTTAAAAATAGTAATCCTCCAACTAATAGAAAGGTACTTATTCTCCCAAGAAAGTACTCTGTTCTTAGTTTTATCAAATGAAGTCAAGAGCAGAGCTTGCCTCTTAGTAATTGTATCTAAAGTAAAACCCAAATAAACCAAAGGAAGATTGGCTTTGTTGCAATTGGTATGGTTCACCAACCAATTATTCTTAGCATGATAAATATTTCTAGAGAAATAATTATGAAGGATTGAATTTTGTACCAGAAATCTCTTGAAAGTGGAGAACTTCATTCCGAATAGTCTTAATGGGTCTTTTATTAACCTTATTAATAATAATTAAATCATTAGCAAAGCTCAAATGCGAGATACTAACTAATTACATGCTATAGAACTTAAAAAATATATTTTTTAAACATGCAAAAAAATAATTAAAGGCAATGATAAGAAGATAAGGGGACAATAGATCACCTTGTTTAATGCCTCTAGGGTCTTTAAAGAAGCCACAAGCCCTACAATTAATTATACCTGAATAATAATTATTATTAAGAATTCTACTAATGATATTACAAAAAGCATCCTGATAGCCAATAGTAAGAAGCACATTCAAGATAAATTCCTAGCTAAGAATATCAAAGTCTTATGTAATATTCATTTTGAAAATCACATTACTACCATTACATTTTTTATTTAAATCCATAAGGAACTCCTGAAATTTTAAAGCATTATCACAAATGTTCTTACCACTAAGAAAAGAAGTTTGTTTAAGACTAATATGATCATTAAGAATAGGTTGAATTCTTTTTACTAAAACTTTGGAAATAATTTTAGAAACTACAAAATAAAAACTAAAATGTCTAAATTTATCCCAAGTAGCAGCATTGTTCTTTTTAAGAATAAAAAAAATATTGAAAGCCTTAAAGTATTTAAGCAAATCATTATCTTTGAAAAAATCTTGTATAGTGGCAACCAACTCATGATTAGTAATTTCCCAACAAGTTTTATAGAATTCAATAGTGAAACCATCAGAACCAGCAACCTTACCATATTCTATCTCATGAACAATATCTTCAATTTATTTTTTAGAGAGAATATGAGTATATATATGTATACTAATGGGCATGAAAGTATCTAGAAGATCGCCACTACTTTACCGTCACCTCGTAGACATGATAGGGAGGGGAAGAAGCATGCTCCTATCACACGAGTTAGTTTAATTTTTTAGAGACTAGCTGCCAAAAAGGTTATTCAGTTGGTGAGTTACTTGAATGAGTGGGGTGTGCAATATCCCCTCACATGAAGAAAGAAATTCTAAGGGATGTCAGATCTACCCAAAGATCTCAGAAATCAACTGAAACTTTGCCTACTCACATTCCTGTTTGGTTCCGCTTGGGAAGAAGGTTTGATACCACTATTGTTGCTACTGATTCTACCGTCACTAGACCTGCAGAACGTCAACCAATTAAGTCACGTCTGAGTTCAAGAATTCTACTAATTACCAGCCACAAGGATGCTCTTAAAGTTCCAAAGGAAAAGATGAAGAGATTACCCAGTATTGTATCTTGTCTGCACCATGGGGAGCATACTTCTCTTCAACATGCCGATGTTTCTGCCGAGACACTCCGTCTCAAGACATTGCCATCAAAGAAAAAGATATGGGTACCCAAGGTCGCTGTACTGATACTATCCAGTAAGCACACAGGTCAGGATCATGGAATGAAGCAAGGGTCCGAAATATCTGACATTTTCGCAGCAATTGCTAGCGAGATGGATGATAAAGTAGAGGATGTCCAGCAAAGTCTTCCAGATCTCAAGGTGCTACAAGAATCAATAATTGAAGAAAAGGGTGAAAAAGCTCATGCTCAAAATTTTTGAGTTGGCCCGAGAACATGGAGTTTCTATCAATGATGATGATGAAGATTTTGACTTTAATGATTACCTCAAGGAGGATATAATGGATATCCATGTTATCGATGCCTTAGCAGCTGCATTTGTGCGTGACTCTCAACCTCTCGTCAAAGAGAATCCGTAGATGAGCTGCGTAGGGCTGTTTTCCTAAGGAATGAGCAAATCAACTAAATGGAGAAAAGAATGGAAGAGATGGCTGCTGCCATGACTGCCATGGTCACAGCTCAAGGACGGTCTCAACCACCACAGTTAGCCTCCTCAGCAGTCAATCAATCGGAGATTATACATATTACAGATGAAAGGAGAGATGTTGCTTCAACAAATAGAGATGATCAACAAAAGAAGGATTCTCCATCAAGTTCCATACCAAAAAAAGATTTTAAGCTAACGGTTGAGCAAGTTTGGGAGGCCTTAGCCCAATCTAAGGACGATGCATTAATTTTGAAAGGTATGCCTTACCCGGGGAAATTTGATGTCGTACCATACCCTTGTGTCACCAAACATTAAGGTATTTGACGGGACTGGAAATCCCAGGTAACATATAGCGCATTTTTTAGCCAGTTGTGGTAATACTGGAGGTAACGAAGCCTTGCTCTTCTGACAGTTTGTTAGCAGCCTGTCAGGGATCGCTTTTGATTCGTATGTTGAATTACCCAATGGATCAGTCAAGATATTCGCCGAGCTAGAACAATTATTCATGAAGAGATTTGTCAGAGCGCAGCATCATGTGTCTATTAGAGATCTTGTAGTAGAGAAGCAGAAGCCCAACGAGACTTTAGTGGACTATATTTTGAGGTGGAGAAACCTTAGCATGAAATCTGAACCTCAACTATAGGAACATTATGTGATTGAGATCTTACTCAAAAGCATTCAAGGGCCATTAGCTTTCAAGCTCAAGGGACTCACCATTAATTCCTTGAAGAAGCTACTCAACAAAGCTAGCAATCTTCAAGAGAAGTCAAACATATGGATTCTCATGAGAAGGCCGACAAGTCTAGGATGACCAGAGCATTTGAAAAGGAATCTGGAATAGTGGCAATGGTTAATAAAGGAAAATAACTAATGAACATATATGCAGAAAATTCTTGTTAGTCATCATCGCAGCATGTTTAACAACAGACACAACAGTATGCCAGTCTAGCCAGCAACTGCCTCAGGGAGGGTCATACCGAACAGAAATTAATAAAATGTCCATTACGGAATGTGGGAAAGCGGTTTACTCCATCAAAGATGAAGCCATACTCAAAATGTTAAGAAGTCTGATGAAGAAGACTGAGTTCATATTACTAAATCTAAAGAAACTCTAAGAGGTTGACAAGAAGGATCAACCTAAATATTGCTCGTATCACTGGATGCTTGGACACACTATAGGGGATTGTTTTGTCCTTAAGGATTGACTCTAGAAAAATCTTAAGGAAGGAAATATAACTATCTTGAAAGAATATTAAATAGGACCTGAAAGAAGTTCTATAAATATTTTTTTAGTTGAGTCAATCTCTCATATTGACCCATATTCAGAAAAAGATGAGTGAAGTACCGTTTGGAACAAATTGTCCAAGAAAATACTGGACCGAATCTAGAATGCATCAGCACAAGCCTCCATTCAGAGCCATCAGCCCGCCAATCCCGAGATGAAAATTTTGCCAGAAGATCTATCATCGTCAAAGAAGAAGAAGAAGAACACCATCACAAATACTAATAGCACGAGGGGTAGGATAGGGACTTCCTCTGCTAGATTAGTTGTCTCGGATTCGGGGAAGAAAATCCTCGAACCCCTGACATTGTATTATTATCTTTTGCCCCTCCAGGGTATTATGAATATGATGATTACGATTTTGGCTATGTTTTAACTGTTTCTAGTAATAACGTAATTGATTATAACAAATCTAGCTTCAATCTCGATTCCCAAACTGTTCCTTAAATTGTACTTAAGTTTGAGGAACCTGTTAGGAAGATACAAGAAGACATCAAAAATACCAGTTACGATAGCACCAGGAGTGAGGAACCAATCCTCGAGTGCCACGATGCACCACTTCCTATCAACTTAGGTCTTTCTGACAAAGAAGAAACACCAGAAGATTCAACAATGGTATCTCAAGAAGAAGAAATTACAGAAGTAAACTTAAGGAACTGGAGAGTATTATCCCCGAGAACAGCTCCAACGGATAAATGAAAGTAAATAATAACTTGAGAAGAGCTACCTCCACCTCTGTCAGTGGAAGAAACAACATAACCATGAGAAAATGGGAGGATCACATAGAGTGGATTATATTGTGTTAGCTCATCTTAGGAAGTTACAGGCCAAATTAAGCATATACAATGCTCTAATCCTATCAAAAGAGATGAGAGAGTCTCTGGTTACAACTTTGCTTAACCCAGATATTTGCTTAGCACAGTTGGCCCACACATCCTCGGATGAAGTTTGCTCATTGAAATAACAGTTTGGGATAACCTTCATAGATGAAGACTTGCTGCTCGGCACCGCCGACCATAATCGTCCACTCTATATCTGTGTTAACATTGGTAGATTTGTGTTGTCCAGGGTTTTGGTAGATCCTGGAGCATCCCTCAATATGAGGAGCCTACAGACATTGGCCTATTTGGACATTGAAGTTTAGGAGATTACGACCAATAAAATGATGTTAAGAGGATTCAACCAAAAGGGAGAGAGAGCCCTCGGAGAACTAGTAACAGTAGCTAAATTCCATATCATCGATGCTGAGACCTCTTTCAATGCTCTAATGGGTCGACCATGGATTCAAAAACATAATATGGTTTCGTCGTCTTAGAGGATTCAACCAAAAGGGAGAGAGAGCCCTCGGAGAACTAGTAACAGTAGCTAAATTCCATATCATCGATGCTGAGACCTCTTTCAATGCTCTAATGGGTCGACCATGGATTCAAAAACATAATATGGTTTCGTCGTCTTTACACCAATGCATTAAGTATTACAAGGAAGGATAAGAACATTACATTAAGGGAGATTTACAACCATTTTCAGTTCATGAAGTTAACATTCATGAAGATGCCGCCTATTATGCGCCTCCAAAGTAAACTGTCTTCTCTCATGAAGTTGTGGCAAACAAAGTGGAAGATTCAAAAGAATCAAAAAGAGGAAGCCATTCAGCTCCGCTTAAATGAGCTTCCACCACTCTTTTGCAACAAGTTGGTGGGGGTTCTTTTATTTCATGCACCCTAGGTCGAGGCCGGGGACATGGACAAGAAAAAGCCAA
Organism: Phalaenopsis equestris; assembly: GCF_001263595.1. Lineage (NCBI taxonomy): Eukaryota > Viridiplantae > Streptophyta > Magnoliopsida > Asparagales > Orchidaceae > Phalaenopsis > Phalaenopsis equestris. The sequence goes on along the minus strand of NW_018238406.1, from coordinate 50,903 downwards.
CTTAATTGTTGAAAGGGCTAGGCCAACCATCAACATTGATGATGAAAAAAGCTCTAAAGATAAAATAATGATGACAAGACAAAATAAACCATAGTACGAGATATCCTTAGAAGATACAGCCAAAAGCAAATATGAGACAATCTATGATCGGATAAACCACTATGTGAACACCATGACCCTTACTCTGATTCACTCTCAAAAGGCCAAGAGTTTAGATGTCAAGGAAGTCCGTAGCGCTGGTTCAAAGCTGATCAAAGTTTATCTTTCAAAGTTTAGCGTGCTTCTACGTCTACTAATCTTGAAAATTATGTAAATTTGGATAAGGATCCTAATGAATTAATGGAATTACCTTTTGATTACATTTTTCCTTGTGTAAGAAAGTTAATTCAACAGGAACATTTACCAAAACAAATGCCAAAAGATAAATTACAACTTTTTGAAAAATTGTGGGATGTTAAACGTCAAACTCCTAACTCAAAAGAGGGTCTCGAATTTGGTACATTTGAACCAGTCGATTATTCAGATTTTGCATGATTGTTACTAGTGAATTGGAAGAGGATTGCCTCAATGTGGAGGATGACTCTACTGATTAGCTAATAGAAGATGCACCGCCATAATTTGAAGAAGAAATCAAATCAACGGTTGCTGAATAAAAGGAAATTAACTTTGGGATGGAAGAGCAACCCCGACCTACATTTATAATTTTTCTATTCAACGATGAAGAATCTTCAACATTGGTCAAGTTTTTGTCAGAATTTAAAGATTACTTCTCATGGAGTTATGACAAAATACCAGGACTGTCAGCAAAAGTTACAGTTCATAAACTTGTTATTTCAAGACACATTCTTCTTGGAGCTTATTTGTCTTAAAATAAGCTCCAAGAAGAATGTGCCTCAAAATAGAGCAGCAAGTCATTATCGAGGTGAAGAAGTTAATAGATGTTAACTTTGTGAGAGAAGAGCAATACCCCGCATGGTTAGCTAACATTGTGCCAGTTAAGAAGAAAAATGGACAAATTCGGACAAATTCGTGTATCGACTTCAGGGATTTTAACAAAGCATGTCCAAAGGATGACCTTCCATTGTCAATACCAGAAATGATGGTGGATATCGCTTCAACACATGAGATTTTCTACTTTATGGATGGATCGTTGAGATACAACCAAATTAAGATGGCTCCAAAAGATGCAGCACTTACAGGCTTCAGAACACCTATCAGGATTTTCTGCTATATAGTAATGTTGTTTGGGTTAAAGAATGCCAGATTAGCATACCAAAGAGCTATAATAAAGATTTTTGATGAACTCTTTCACAACCAAGTAGAATGCTACGTGGATGATTTGTCATCAAAAATAAATGAAAAACCATTTGTACAAACTGAGGACCGTGTTCGAAAGATTACGACAATATAATCTTAAGATGAATCCCTTAAAGTGTGCTTTGGCGTTACCTCTAGGAAATTTCTAGGGTTAAAGCTATCTTAGAGATGCCTCCTCCAAAAACTTTGAAACAACTACGTTCCTTCTAAGGAAAGTTGGCATATCTGAGACGCTTTATTTCTAATCTCTCAAGTAGGTGTAAGCCATTCTCGATATTAGTTAAAAAGGATGCCAAATTTATTTGTGAAGAGAAGTGCCAGTGGACTTTCGAGGACGTTAAGTCATATTTAATGACACCTTCTGTTTAGGCAGCCTCTATCCTGGGAAAACCTTTAATACTTTATACCGTGGCCTTAGATGACTCTTTTGGAGCCCTCTTAGCCCAAGTTAATGATGAGGGTAAGGAAAGCACACTCTACTACTTGAGTTGTTGTCTAATACCGATGCAGATAAGGTATCTTCTTATTGAGAAGCATTGGTTTTTGCCGCCCAGAAGCTCAGACATTACATGCTTTCTCATAAGGTAACTCTGATTTCAAAATTTAACCCATTGCAATATTTGATGACCTAACCAACACTTACTGGACATCTAGTAAGATGATCAGTGATTTTGTATCAATATGACATAACTTTTGTTCCCCTCCGTGCTATCAAGGGGTAGATTTTGGTAGATTTTTCTCACTGCACACTCACTTCCAGCTGGGTCCCCTCTTAATGATGAATCACCAGATGAGTAGGTATTACATATGGAATTCTCCAGTGCGCACCATTGGGAGAAACGCTGGGAGATGTACTTGAACGGAGCTTCATCAGCCATAAAAGATAAAGGATTAGACACAGTTATACCAGGTAAAGCAAGAATTGGTTTGATCTTCATCACACCAGATAAGGGCATGCTAAGATTCTCCTATCATCTGATAGAGCCATGTATGAACAATGAAGCAGAATATGAAGTGCTAATTACTGGGTTGGAATTGGCAATCTTGATGGATATAACAGGTATTGCCATCTATGGCGATTCTCAACTCGTATTCAGAAAGTCACTAGACAATACAAGATTTTAAAACTGAGGTAAGCAAAATATTACTAGTGCACCATGAAACTGCTTGAACAGATTCCCAATGTACCTTTTTATCGGATTCTCTTGGGAGATAATGCTCATGTCGACGCTATAACAAAACTTGCTAAGGAGCTGGCATGCCCACAAGAGGATTCCATTCATATCACAGTACAAGGAAGACATGTTTTGTCTCGAATTGACTTCAAAAATCTACACAAGCTCAGAAAAAAAGAAGAAACTATGATTGTAGTTGCTAATATAAATGAAGATTGACGTAAGCCATTAATAAAATGTTTGCAGATTGGAAAGCTGCTAGAGGACAAGTCAGCAGTGCATAACATCACAAAAAGGGCTATGTCATATGCCCTAATAGGCGATGTCCTCTACAGAAGATCATTCATCATATGTGGCTATGATGTTCAAGCAAAGATGAAGCACAGTGTATTGTCAAAAAATTTCATGCCAGATTGTGTGGCGCTCACCAGTCAGGGCAAAAGATGAAAATAAAGATTAATAGAGATATTATTGTCCGGCAATGATGTTTGACTGCATGGATACAACCAAAAGATACCACCAGTGCCAAGTGCATGGGGTAGTCTTACACCAACAACTGAATATATTACACCCAACCATTGCTTCATGGCCATTCGAGTGTTGGGGCACAAACATAATAGGTCTGATAGACCCTCCATCCTCTAAAGGACACAGATTTATACTTATTGCTACTGATTACTTTTCTAAATGGGCAGAGGTAGTGCAGGTGCGAGAGGTTACAACACATGATGTCCTTCAAATTTTTGAAAGCTAGGTCATCTACCGTTTTGGAGTTTTGTGTAGAATAATTTCTGATAATAGGACAGCCTTCAAGAACACAAAAATCAATAATTTTGTCAAGCGGCACGGGATAGACTGGAGATACTCTACAATCTACTATCCCAGGGCAAATGTTTTAGCTGATGCCTTTAATAAAACACTAATACAGATTTTGAAGAAGAAACAGGGCAAAAATAAAAGAGACTGACATAAAAAAACTGTTAGAAGCCTTGTGGGCCTACCGGACAAAATTCAGGAATCACTATACACCCTACATGCTCGTATACATGTCTGAGGTCGTGCTACCGCTAGAAGTCCATATGCTGTCTCTCGAAGTTGTTGTCACCAATCAACTTACAACAGAAGAAAGTGCAAAACTCGGACTCAAAGAATTGGAAAGTCTCGAAGAAAAGCGACTAGAAGTACAACTGCATTTGGAGCTTTACCAAGCAAGGATGGTACAAGTTCATGATAAATTGGTCTGCCCAAGGACATTCAAAGTTGGTGAAATCGTACTTGTTCTCAAAATTCCTATTCTTTCATGCTGCAAAGTAGGTGGAAAATTTGAGCCAACTTAGGAGGGACCATTTGCCGTAGAAAAAGTCTATGCAGGTAGAGCCTACCAACTTGTGCATTTTTTAGGCGAAAGACCCATGATACTAATCAAAGAATGATACTTTAAAACATACTATGCAACTTGACATTGCTTGAACTGAAAGTTTGAAGATTTGATTGTTCTGCGGTGATTTATTTGGCCAAACGTCTCTAACCGGGTCCAAAATTTAGTAATAAAATTAACCTCAATAAAATGAAAATTTTTCAAGGTACATACATTGATTTTCTTCTTTCTACTTTTAAGCTTGATATTTTATTAAATTAAACAAACTATATAATTAATAAATGATCTTCTCACTGATATAAACTAAAATTTTTTCTAGAAAACACTTTGTTTTGTTCTTGTTTCTACTAAATCTCAGTGTACTGATGTTTTTCCTGTCATCTACAAAAAAAATGTCAGGATATAAGCCAATTTTTGCTTTCAAAGATGGCTGCAATCTCGCACTTAATGATGAAAGGGCACCACAGTGTGGCATCATAAACTTCAACATGGAATTTGGTCAGGTCGATGTAGACTATGAGGGTCCCCTGATGGACGAGGTCAGCCGTCAAGAAAATAAAGGGCTACCATTACTGTTAAAGGTCAGCACCAAGGAGGATCTCTCACTGAAGGGGAAGAAAGTGATAGTACATTAAGATCTGATGGAGGGTACTAGTCACCTGCCATCTATGACAACTGTACCGACCAGAGGTGTAGTCACTGCTGATCACGAGAGACTGCCAGATGCACCGTTACAAAGGAATCAACGCCGAAATGTAAATCCCCCAAAACATAGAGCTTTTCTGCATGAAGAAAGAAGATGTAGAATGAGGCAGAAAACTTGCTTAACCTTATTCTTGATGGGAAAATCTACAATCCATGCATGAGAGAGACTTCCGCCAGCTTATCTGCCACAGAGGATGAGTCTGAGTTCACTACGGAGGCGATGATACTAGAGGTTTCAGATAATCTTTGTGCGGGTTGCTCGACGTGCAATGCCAAGATTCCCACATGAATACCAGCTACATGGGGCATTAGTGGAATGTACGGACCGCAACGTCCCCCACCTAGAGCATTACAACACTCTGGAAGAGTATACATCCACTGATAGTGGATTTCACATCACCGATCACTTAATGTGGAAATCATATAACTGAATACAAAGGCAACACCAACATGGAATCCTGCTGATATTGAAATGAGGGAGCGTCCTCAACAGCCTCCAATCAGCACCATGGAAGAATTTGACAAAATGAGTAATGTAAAGAAACGAGAATATAAATTTTATGAAGAAGTTCAAGGAAGATTTGTCAATATACTAGAATGCTTGAAGCCGTACACCAGTGAAGGCTTGGAGTTGTAATTAGTGTCTTCTCTGAAAGTGACGAAAGAAGCATTCTCAACTGTATATTTAACCGAAGGGATAATATTCAAATAGGTCTTTTGATGAAAAAGACCTATTTTGAACCACAAAAATGGATGCATGGAAAAGGCATAATCACCATAGAGTGTAGTTTCTATTATAACTTTACCAAGGACAGACAAGGAAATCCCCTGGGGATTTTAAGACATGATGAGGTGGATCCGTTAACTCATATGATAAAGTGGATGATCAAGAGGATGGTTCAATGGAGCATACTTCTAGCCGATTGTATTTCCAACAGTTGTATTATGAATATCTATGATGAAGGCGATTACATTCCCCCACATATAGACTACCATGATTTTGTGAGACCTTTTTACACAGTCTCCTTCTCGAGTAAGAGCAATATTCTATTTGGGAAATAAATATATGTCATTGGCCCCGACATTTTTAGAGGATCCGTTGATATTTCGTTACTGGTGGGTTCATTACTAATTCTCAAGGGAAATGGAGCAGAACTGGCCAAGCATTTCATTCCGGGGGTACGACACCGCAGGGTGTTAGTAACTTTCAAAGGAATAGATAACAACAAATTCCATATGAATTTCAACCATATCCAAAATTAGAAGAGCTACAACCTTATGAGCTTTTAGAGGGTTTTACCTCTAAGTTCATGCAAAAAGAACCCTTGTCTTGGAGCGTCGCTTGGTAGGTCAGCTCGATCCGGAGCTCGCCCTACCAAAGTCGGACAATCAGGGGACACCTTTTTGCAATGCATTTTGACACAACATATATGATGATATATGTATCAGATATACTCAACTTGTTATATGTACCAGCTTGAGATATTTTCAGATGTACTTTTAATGTGTTCAACATAATATACCTTTTGATGCTTCAGCCTATGTTCAATCTATAACACTTGTTTGAAGCAGATTAATGAATTTTTTTTCAGAATTTAGTCTGTTTGTGCAATTGCCCGTTTGTACGATGGATAAATAGCCCTAGAACCATATGTTGGTTTTGAATTACAATGAACAAAGAACAAAATAATAAAAATTTGATAATAATAAAATTCAAACAAAATACTGTTTTGAAATATCAACCAACAAAAATTGAATTTTAAAAAATATAGTTTTGATAATTAAATGTGATAAAAACAACAAGAAAAGAAAATAAATATGTTGAGAGAAAATAAATAAAATAAATATGTTGAGTTGTTTCTCTCGATTTCGAGGTCTCTTACTCTTTGCTCGCACAACGCGACTGTCTTTGTGTGCACTAATTCTCTTCACCTCCCCGCGTAATTTCACATTCTACACAAAAATCACACAAAATTTCACAAATTTTTCTCAGAAATACCTATATTTAGATGACACATATCAATGAATCCAACACCGCAAATTTTTTACACTATTTTCATATTGTTCTTAGATATGGTACCGAGATGGTAATTCTTTTCCGTCGTCACCATTTGGGTTGGATATGAGTCCCAAAGCTTTCCTCCCTAATGTGACCCATAACTTTGAGATCGGTATAAGGCACTCTTGATTGGAACACGACATCTTATTCTCAAACCTCGAGATTGGTATAAGGCCCCCTTGAATGGAGCACAACATCATATTCTCAATCCTCAAGATTGGTACAAGACCCCCTCGAATGGAACACGAAATCCTATTCTCAATCATTGAGATTGGTATAAGACCGCCTCGATCAGAACACGACATCCCATTCTCAATCCTTGAGATTGGTATGAGACCCCCTTGAATGGAACATGACATCCTATTCTCACTCCTCGAGGTCGGTTCCTAAAATCTGATTCTCTTTCTAAGATTGATACCTAAATTTCAACTCACATTCCGGGGTCAGTACCTAAACTCTAAATTTCTACCTTTCGAGATCCGTACCTAAATTCTGATTCCTATCTTTCAAGGTCGTTACCTAAATTATGATTCTTTTTCTAGGATTGATACCTAAATAACAATTCTCATTCCGGGATCAGTACCAAAATTCTGATTCTTATCTTTTGAAATTGGTACCTAAATTCTAATTCTCTTTTTGAGATTGATACCTAAATTTAAAATGTCATTTCAGGATCAGCACCTAAATTTTGATTCCTATTTTTTTAGGTTGGTACCTAAATTTTGATTCTCTTTCCGAGATTGATGCCTAAATTTCAATTCTTATTCCGGGATTAGTACCTAAATTCTGATTTCTATCTTTTAGGATCGGTACCTAAATTTTAATTCTTTTTCTGAGATTGATACCTAAATTTTAATTCCCATTCTGGGATCAACACCTAAATTTTGATTCCTATGTTTCGAGATTGGTACCTAAATTCTGATTCCTATATTTCGAGATTGGTACCGAAATTCTGATTCTTTTTCTGAGAATGATACCTAAATTTTAATTCTCATTTCGAGATCAATACCCAAATTTTGATTCCCTCCTTTCGAGGTCGGTACCTAAATTCTGATTCTCTTTCTGAGATTAATATCTAAATTTCAATTCTCATTTCTGGATCAGTACCTAAATTCTGAATCCCTCCTTTCAAGGTCGGTACCAACAATTCTGACTCTTTCTGGGATTGATACCCAAATTTCAATTCCATCTTTGGGTCAACACCTAATACTGATCGGATATTCACCTATTGTATCCCGAGCAGAAACAATTAGTACTCAATTTTTACATTCCTTTCCAGGTCTGTTGACTTAGGATTCTACGTTGGTTTTGTTGATTTTGTCGGTCAATACTAATACGTGCAGTGTTCCTGCCTAGCACATCACACCTATTGGGGGTCCATTTGTTGACCTCACTTTTGGTTGAGGTTTAATTCTCCCTCTTTAGTAGCTTAGGGTCTAGCCACTAGCCATTGGGTTTTTCTGATGACTATTCCTAGAAAACTAGAAAAGGAACCCACACCCTTATAAACTCTAAACTCTTCCTAACCCTCTTCTTTGCTCAACTTGAAATTCCACATATTGGTCCTAACCTCTAGCACATAGTAGGTGAACTTGGTAAGTGGGCCACTATAGAAGAAGCTCAAGGGGAGTCCCCATAAGACTACTTGGCCTTAAGGTTGAACCTGGGTGTTGGTCTGGAGTTAGTTCACTCACTTACACTCACTATCAGCTATATTCACTTGCAACCCTAAACCCAAAATTGTTGACTTTGATCCCTTGATCTTCTGTTGAGAGGCGCATGTAGATGGTACCCTAGACCCACTGGCGCTAGGCAAAGGTTTAGCTAAGACCAGTACATAAAGGACCCAAATAGAGATTTTATTGGTCCATAGCTCATACAAGGTGGTTAGCACACTAATTCTACCAAAATTTCCAACTTGGCCTTTTGCCCCCCAAGTCCACCCAAATTGCCTAAATACCTCCAAACCCCAAAATTGGCCAAAATTCCCAATTTCACCCAAAGTACCCAAATTTGTTCAAAAATCATTTCCAACCATTTGAAATTACCAAAATTTCCCAAAACCACTAGAAATTCCAAAATTACCAAAATACCCTCAAATTGCCAAAATTACAAAAATACCCTCAAATTGCCAAAATTACAAAAATACCCTTGGTAGCCCAAACTTTTCCAAAACATCCAAAATCACTTCAACTGTCTCCAAAACCAATTTGGACCCTTCAATTGAAACTAATTTCATAAATTTAACCATTTTGACCAAAACCCTCAAATTGCTTTTAAAAGCCTAATTTCCCCAAATTCACTTCAAATGTTCATTAATTTGTCCCCAATCCTCCCCAATTTCAATTCTAAACTCCAATTCATCTATCATATGACCAATTCAAATCAAATCCAAGCCTAATTGACCCATGCTTTAAGCTCAATTTTGATCCAAGTTAAACGCCAAGTTTTGATTATATGACTTAACCCCACCAAATTGAACCCCATAACCCACTCAATTTGCCGCAAGTTAAATCCTAAACTCTTCATAAAAATCCTACACATCAAATTGGACATTTAATTGGCCTTTGCCAAGCCTCAATTTTACTCAATTTTAACCCAAGTCCAAAATTCCTAAATTTTCCCCAATGTAGCTATGTCTCCAAATTCCACCAAATTGAATGCCCTAACCCCAAAAGTGGCACCCAATTGATGATTAAAACTCTTTATGACATTCCTCTAGACCATTTTGATCCATAACTTTGGGATTAGCCCAACCTAAACCCATGTCTAACCCAACACCCCCAAATTGATCAAATGCACAAAGTCCTATAAATTGAACCTCCAAATAAATTCAAAATCACTCCAAACTTTTTCCAAACCTCTTGTGACAATTATCTACATAATATTGACCAATAAATTGAGCTCAATATCATGGATAGCCTAACCCAAACCCAAATTCTAGCCATTTTGAACCAAATTGAACTCCTTCCCCAAAATTGACTTAACCATGCTAAATTCACCAATTTAATGTCACAACACCCACCATTTGGAATCTATTGACGAGCCTAAACCCACCTATACCACTTAGGTGGGCTATGGACCAATGGTCCCTTGATTTATGGGATCTTAACCATATTTGGGACTACTGTGAAAATACTTTGCCATCATCATATTCCATTAGGAGTAAATAATAATAAACTCTCCCCTGACCTTCGTGAGCCAAGAAGTGACCATACCCTAGCTAGCCACCTCCTCAACCACCGGAAATAGCCACCCAAAGGTGCCCTCATTGGCAAAAACCTAAACTTAAACCTCCCTGACCTGGCCAAGTTTGATTTGTCAATAGAGCTCTTCATTCCTCCACCTGAGGAAGCCTCAGCACCCACTGTCAAGCCCTAAGCTCCACCAAGAAGCCATGACTTTAAATTATCCTCTCCATAGCCAAAGAAGAGGTAAGCAAAACGCTTTGGGAAACTCTGCCCATTTGCTTCCAGAGACTCTTGAAGAACTCCTTAACTTAATCTCACAGTTTTCCTCAATTGGTTTCCACTGTGAGAGCTCATATTTGAGTTCAAATTTTCAACTCAAACCAGAACATACTTCTCCAAACCTCCACAGTCCACCAAACTCCAATTAACTATGTACACACCATCACCACAGTGAAAGGAGCTGATTCCCCATAAAGCCCTATCCTAAATTGCCTCTAACCTAGCTCTAGACCAATACCTGAAATCGAGTTTGATCAAAATCATACCTAGAAAGTTCACCAGGGCATAAGACTTCATTTGGAGGTTCATCGGATCCAATCCAAGCTACCAAAAAAATTTGATTTAGGCCTCCCCTCTCAGACAATGGTATTGAGCTTTAACCTAGCCCGAGCTTCTTTTGATTCTCCATTTGTAATGGCTAGATTTCATACTTAATTAACCAAATAGATGTGTTTGTCTTTAGTAAACCCATGTAATTTGGTTGAGTCTAAGCATAGATCTTAAGGTTTTAGTGTGAATGGATTACATGTTAGGTCACTTGGGGACGATAATAGGGTGTCGTCCGATCGCGTATGTATCCAATGGATAAAAGAGATCGAGCCAGACAAACTCTTGGTAAGTGAACCGAGGGCAGCGTATCATGCCTATGTGAAAAGCACAATGAATGGGAGCATGGCACATGTGAGTACAAATCCGTCGTAGGTTGAGTTGGCGTCGTGAAGGATAATTAGAAAAATATGGATTTTTAGAATATATTTAAATACTTGAACTTCAATAATCCATATATTTCTTTAGAAAAATCATAAAAATAAAAAAAAAATATCCTCTTGCTTAGTGAACAGAGGAGAATAATGTGGACTAAAAATATAAATTATTTTCTTATTCCCTAATTTTTAATGAATTAAATACTCTCTGGTGTATTTTAATTCATTATGATCAAACATTGCTCACTATGGCTTAAAATTTTGAGGTTTTGTTCCTCATGACAAAGACTATGTCTTCTGATTTTTCCAAGGTTAAAGGGCATCTCTATGCTTCTAACCCTAATTTTCAATCAAGGGAGACCATTTTGGCTGTTTTTATTATATAAATTAAAATATCATTTGAAAAATTATGGGAATAATTTTTTAGGTTTCCTATGGTCAGAGAAGTCTACAAAAAAAATCATGATGTCTAGAATTATATTGTAAATTTTTTTATTTAATTAAATGTAAATATCTTGTGTTAATTTATGTAAATAATATTCTTATCAAAAATTGACAAAATCAATCCCACAATGTTCATAAAAATCACTTTTATCCAATGTAAAAAATTGAAAATTATTTGATTCAGTTTGAGTATTAAATTTCTTTTTCTAAGAAACCTTATATTTTTCTACAAAAATAATTATATTAAATTAAATACACATGAGAAAATTATGAAAAGTGAGTTTCTGAGTTTCTTGTGATTAGAGGCGCTTAGGAAAAATAAAAATTATGTTTTATAAAATACTTAATTTTTTAGCCTTATTTTGAATTTAAAAATAATTAAAAATAATTAAATATCTCAAAATTATCAAAATATTTCAAAATGTGCCTAATTATTTTCTAATCACTTGGGACATATTAAAATATTTTTTTCTAATTTATCTAAGTTCAAAATAAATCTTAAAAGCTTAAAAGTGGGGTTTCCTTATCTTCCCTTTAAAATAATTATAATAAACAAATTAAAAATCATAAAAATACAAAATTTTATTCTCTGATTTTTTTTGAACTAAGAGAAGTCTAATAAAAATATAAAAATAATTTTGGAATTAAAATATTATTTTATATTTAATTAAATCATTGAAACTTGTCAAAAATTAAATAATAATAATATAATTTAATTCAAAAAATCGTGAAATTTTGTTTAAGTATTTCTCTGGCCTAGGGAAAGCTCTAATATTTTTCTCATAAACAAAAAACTTTATTTTTGAAAGTTAAATAAATCAATTTTTGAAATTCTAATTTTCTGAATTTAAATAAATCATTAAATTATATTAAATTTTTAGAAGCACACATGTTCTCCTCTAATATTATAATTACCTCATCGATATGATACTCTAAATGCTTAGTCATTTGGGTTATGTTTAATGAGTTATGAGGTGGAGCACCCCAAGGGCAAAATAGTCATTTTTTTATTTTGGTCCTTAATCAAAATTTAGGATTAATTAAGGGAAAATGGGTAATTTTGATCTTAATAAACATGTTTGGATGATTGAAATACAATGTGATTAAAAGGTAGAAACTCTCACACCAACTTTGTGCAATATCAACAAAATAATAATTTATAATTCTCCTAACCTTCATGACTTGGAAGTCAATTAAGATCAAATGAATCTTATGTAATGGGTTTAAGATAGAAAAGTGATAATTTACTTTTACCAAGCCCAAAGTTGAGGAAAGAAATAACTTCATCTAAAGCCTGATCTGTAACAAAAAAAGAATGATACTGGCATTTATACACATCTTCTACAGAATAAAACTCATTTATTTTTATTAGAGTAAATTCTACCTTTTTTCCACAAACAAATACATAATCTTCAGAAGCTTCAGGACGGTTGGCATAAAATTCCATTACAATCCCAGCTATCGCATCGGCAGTAAAATAGCAAAAGTTTTCCCATTGCCGAGCAATAATCAAACGTTCAACTTCTCCTCCTGGATTTTTAAAACCTCAGTCCTGAATTACTTTCTTATTGTCTTGCAAACTATGAAATTGAGCACTCGCTTTGAAACTAACAAATTTTTGTTTGTCATACTCTATTTTCCTTTTACTCGATATTGGTGCCATAAGAAATCTAAAAAATTTTGAAAAATCTGAATAAATTCTAAAATTCCAAAAATCAAAATGTAAAACATTTTAAACTTCACATCACTATATAAGACTTCATCACCAAAGGATTTTTTTTAAAAATTTCTTAAAAATTTTTTTTCAAATTTTTGGATCCATGCAATGTGAGATAAATCCTTGGTCAAAATAAAAAATTTTTAGTTTAAAGTGTAGCTCTTACCCAGAGAAGATGAAATCCAAAGTCGTTTAGCCTCTAAATCATCTCAAATCCAACCACAATCAAGACCTAGCCGCCGAAACCGAAGGTTGAAGATGACTTAAGCGTAAAAATGGTGGCCATAGTAGAAATTACAAATTTTTAGGCGTTAAAATCTATTGTTGGGTCGAGGGCGTCGTTGGCGCTGAAAGCCCAAAAATTTCATATTTCAATTTTTTTTAATTTTCAATTTCCTATCGGCTTACTCCAAAATTTGTAGTATTTTAAACACGAATTTTTATCTAACAATAATTTACAAAATAAAATATTTCACCAACACAAATTTTTACCCACAACAAACTAAAATTTATATATGAAAGTACACTTTTACAAACACAATTTCTTTAATCACACAATCACATATATTAAACAAACTAATTATAAATCAGCGTCGAAATCAAGGCACAACACTAACGCTGTCACAAAGCTATACACACAATAAAAGTTCAGAATTCTAAAGCGAAAAAAAACAAACCAAACTAAATTAAATCCACACAATTACATTAAATATATATAATGTTTTAAAATAGATAGAGAATTTAAAGTCTTCAATTATTACGCCTCTTCTTTAGTGGTTTCTCCTCCTCTGATATCTCCTATAGATTGGTAATGAACATATAAGTTGTAGAAGGATCGGTACGGGAATTGATCTGTCAAATTTTCTTCGATCCACCATTTTTCTTTAAACATCCGAACTAATCCTGTTTCAAAAGATCCAGTGTGATCAAAATTTTCTTTCATTCTCCAATCTAGGTGATCAAAAAGGTATTTAAGATCTCCTACTGCATTCATAATACTCTAAAGTTCCCTTTCAATTTTCTTTAATTTCTTTTCCTTTTCCAAAGCAAGCGAACTTCCAACTGTTTGTGGTATTAATGGAGTTGAAGCATGCGAAGATTGATCTATGATGGCTTCCAATGCTTCATTTCCATTTTCATAATAATTCTCATCTTTAGGATTCATGGGCTCCGAAGGTAATAAAGTCTTTTCCCAACTTTCATATGGAACTTGGGCTTGACTGCAAATCAAAAAGATGATAGATGGATGCCTAAGTCCATAAATTAGTCAATAGATAGAGAATTTAAAGTCTTCAATTATTACGTATCTTCTTCAGTGCTTTTCCCTCCTCTAATATCTCTCATAGATTGTTAATGAACATATAAGTTATAGAAGGATCACATATAGGTTGTAGAAGGGCTTATACGGGAATTGATCTGTCAAATTGTCTTCGACCCACCCATTTTATTTAAACATCCAAACTAATCCTGCTTCATAAGTTTCAGTGTGATCAGAATTTTCTTTCATTTTCCAATCTAGGTGATCAAAAAGGTATTTAAGATCTCCTACTGCATTCATAATACTCTAAAGTTCCCTTTCAATTTTCTTTAATTTCTTTTCCAAAGCAAGCGAACTTTGAACTGTTGGTGGTATTACTGGAGTTGAAGCTTGTGAAGATTGATCTATGATGGCTTATAATACTTCATTTCCATTTTCACAATAATTCTCATTTATAGGATTCATGGGCTCCCAAGATAATAAAGTCTTTTCCCAACTTTCATATGGAACTTGGGCTTGACTGCAAATCAAAAAGATGATAGATGGATGCCTAAGTCCATAAATTAGTCCACCCATAATAGATTTAAATATAATAGACCCTATATCAATGGGTTTTTCCATTTGAATGCAGTAATTTAACATAGCACATTCTTTGGTGACTCTACTAATTTTCATAGTAGGGAGTAATTTTGCAGCAATAAAGAAATGCCATTGCTTTGAAATTAGATTAAGTAATGAAATGGAGAAACTAACATGTCCTTCATCTCGTATCTCTCACATATCACTTTCATCCGTCAAAAGAATATACACGTCCTACATCAAATCTCGTGTAGGAATGAAATTTGTATAATGACACATTGGAATGTTATATATCATATACAATTCATTAATCCTTACAGGAATAAATGGTACAGTCTTACCTCATACGAAGACAACAACTTAAATAATTCCATGTAAGTTTGTATAAAATTCTTTCACCACAGGTACGACAATAGCAGACGTAGTGTAACAGAGAACTTCCCAACGCCTTTGCAGAATGATTTTATCAATTGGACCAGTAGGATTGATCACTCCATGATTAACAAATCATCTTTCATTGGTCAATCTCCTCTTTGTAATAACTTTATTGTATAATCGCTGCGCGTCAAAACTAATAAACTTTTTTTTGTTGAAAACTCCATACCTCAAAGTATTTCTGAAATTGGAAGCCATGGAATCAAAAAATAGGAAGTTACTAGGCATCCAAGGATGTTTCTAGGCCTTTTTAAACTCATCCTGTTGGTTTTTATGAAGTGAAATAGCGCCAAAACCCCCCAAAAGTCGTCTAAAACCGTCCAACCGCATTTGGTGTCATCAGCGCTCCCAATTGGTGTTGTCGGCATTGATGTCCGTTAACTAGGGCGTCGTTGACGCCAGTGGCCAAAATTGTGATTTCCATTTTTTTATTCAATTCAATTCCAAACTTTCCTCCAATACCAATATTTGACTTAGTTTATAATCAATGCATCTGTGTAGGATTATTATCTATTAATATATAAGACACTTAACAAACTAAATAGTAATACATATCAATATAAGTATGGGTTTCCCCTCACAAAGTGCTTGGTTTAACGTCGTCAGCCCGACATACCATTTGTTTAGTTGGGTTGACTTAACA
This sequence comes from Phalaenopsis equestris, assembly GCF_001263595.1. Classification (NCBI taxonomy): domain Eukaryota; kingdom Viridiplantae; phylum Streptophyta; class Magnoliopsida; order Asparagales; family Orchidaceae; genus Phalaenopsis; species Phalaenopsis equestris. The sequence goes on along the minus strand of NW_018238406.1, from coordinate 35,019 downwards.
TTAAAACTTCTTTAAATTGAGGTATGTTCCCTTCATAATAATATTTCAAATGATGCCCATTAACTTTAAATATCCTTTCAGTGTTAAGAACTTTAATAACAACAGTTTCATAATGATAGACTTTAATCACTTTAAATGGTCTTAACCATCTGGATTTTAGTTTTCCTAGAATAAATCTCAATCTTGTATTATATAGTAGAACTTCTTGTCCAGGCTCAAATTTATTCTTAACAATGTTCCGTTCATGTCATATTTTCATTTTCTCTTTATAAATTTTTGCATTATCATATGCTTCATTTCAATCTCCTCAAGTTCATTGAGTTGTAAAAACCTTTTCTCACCGGCATCCTTAAATTAAAATTAAATTCTTTAATAGCCCAAAATGCTTTATGTTCCAATTCTACTGGTAAATGACATGTTCTTCAAAAAATTAATCTATATGGGGACATTCCTATAAAAGTTTTTAAGCAGTTTTGTATGCCCATAATGCAGTATCTAATCTAGTAGACCAATCCAATTTATAAGGATTTACAGCTTTTTCTAAAATGCGTTTAATTTCATGATTTTATATTTCTGCTAGACCACTAGTTTGAGGATGATAAGCAGTAGAGAATCTATGCATTATATCATATTTTTTGATTAATTTTTTGATTCTCTTTTTCCTGAAATGAGATCCTTCATCAGTAATGATTACTCTTGGCATTCCATATCTTGTAAAAAAATTTTTAATTAAAAATTTAGAAACACTCCAAGCGTCACATCTAGGCACAGCAATAGCTTCAATCCACTCAGACATATAATCAACACCAAGTAATATATATTAATTTCCAAAAGGCATAAATGGTCCCATAAATTCGAATCCTCACACATAAAAAAAATTCCAACTTATAATGTATAATTTAGAGCCATTTCATTTCTTCTAGAAATATTTCCTACTCGTTGACATCTATCGCATGTTTTAATATATTCATTAACATTTCTAAAAATAGTAGGTCAATAAAATCCAACTTTCAAAATTTTATATGCAATACTATTTGTTCCATAATGTCCTCCAAATTCAGAATCATGACATCTTTCAATTATTTGTTGAGTTTTTCATAAGGCACACACCTTTTAATAATTAAATCTTTACACTATTTATATAAATATGGGTCATCCCAAAAATAGTCTTTTGAATCATAAATAAATTTCTTTAATTATGGATTCTTGATATCAGGTGGTAGAATGTTACAATATAGTTTACTATATCAACATACCACGGTACATCCATTTCATTAATACTAAATAAATGTTCATAAGGGAAATTTTATAAAATTTCATTTGCAAAATTAATTAATATTTCTATTTCTTTTCTAGACAAATGATCAGCTATCTGATTATTATTTCCCTTTCTATCTAACACGGTAAAATCAAACCCTTACAATAGAATTATCTATCTAATTAATCTTGTTTTAGCATCCTTCTTTGGCATCAAGTATATAATAGCAGAATGATATGTATGCACTATACATTTAGTTTCAATTAAATAAGATCTAAATTTATCAAAGGCATAAACAATAGCTAATAGCTCTCTTTCAGTAGTAGTATAATTAATTTGAGCATATATAACTTTAAAAACTTTATCATGCCTTTGTCCTAATACAACCCCAATAGCATAAATTAAATCACTAGCACACACATTATTCAAATGGTTTCTCCCAGTCAGGTGGTACTATTATAGGTGCAGTGATTAATTTTTTCTTTAATAATTCAATTTATGCATTCCTCATCAAAATCAAATTTCTTATCTTTTTCTAAAAGTTGCATAGCGGCTTAGTTATTTTTGAAAAATTTTTTATGTAGCTGTAAAAACCAATATGTCATAAAAAACTTCTCACCCCTTCAACACTAGTAGGTGGTGGTAATTTTGTTATAACTTGGATTTTTGCAGGATCTCCCTCCATGCCTTTTTCAGAAATTTTATGCCCAAGCACAATACCTCCTGCAACAATAAATTGACATTTTTTTCCAATTTAATACTAGGTTGACTTGTTAACATACTTCCAGAAATTTTTCTAAATTATTAAGCCATAACTCAAATGAAGTCCCAAACACAAAAAAATCATCCATAAACACTTCCATTCCATGCTCCATAAAATTGCTAAAAATTGACATCATACATCTTTGAAATGTTGCAGGTGCATTGCATAGTCCAAATGGCATTCTACAAAAAACAAATGTTCCATATGGGCTTGTAAACGTTGTTTTCTCTTGATCCTCTGGAGAAATTGGAATTTGGTGATATCCGATATATCCATCTAAAAAGCAATAGTTTTTGTTTTCAGTCAATCTATCTAACATTTGATCTAGAAAGGGCAAAGGAAAGTGATCTTTTTTTGTGGTCATATTTCATTTTCTATAGTCAATACAAAATTGTCAACCAACTACATGTCTTATTGGTATTAATTCATTTTTTTCATTTTCTTCAATAGTCACTCCTCATTTATTTGGAACACAATGAATTGGGCTTACCCAAGCACTATCTGAAATAGGATATATAATTTCAGCATCTAACCACTTTAAAATATCTTTTTTAACTTCTTTCATTACTGGGTTTAATCTTCTCTGAGGATCCGCTTTAGGTTCATACTTTTCATCTAATAAAATTCTGTGCATACAATTTGAAGGACTAATTCCTTCAATATCTGCTAAAGTCCATCCAAAAGCCTTTTTATACTTCTTTAACATCTCTATCAACTTTTGTTCCTGAATTTCAGTTAACTTAGAAGATATAATAACAGACAATGTAGATGACTCTCCTAAAAATACATATTTTAAATGGGTAGGTAATATCTTCAATTCAAGTTTTAGTGCTTTAATACTTGAAGGAATAAGATTTTTTCTATCATTTTCCAGCAAGTCTAATGCTTCAAAATTTTCCCTGAATATAAACTAAATTTTTTTTCTTTTACTTCATTTTCAGTATCAAATATTTCTCCTTGCTTTAATTTTTCTTCAAACTCATTCTTAAACTATTCATTACTTAGACAATCAGCCACTTCCATCCTGAAACATTCATTATCTTTTTCTATTGCATGATATTTCATAGCTTTTGCTATATTAAATTTCACTTCTTGATCATTAACTCTCATCATTAATTCTCCTTTTTGCACATCTATTATAGCTCTCCCTATTGCGAGAAATGGTCTCCCTAAAATAATGGGAATCTCTTTATCTTCCTCCATATCCAATACTATAAAGTCTACAGGGAAGACAAATTTATCCACTTTTAGTATCACATCTTCTATAACCTCTATATCTCCTTTAGGATAAGTAATTGAATGATCAACTAACTAAATAATTATAATATTAGATGAAATTTCTCCTAAACCCAACCGTTTAAAAATTAATAAAGGCATAAGATTAATACTAGATCCTAAATCAAATAAAGCTTTTCCATAAAACTTTTCTCCAATTGCACAAGGTATAGTAAAACTACTAGGATCTTTTAATTTTTTAGGAAGTTTTTTCTGAAAATTAGCACTACACTCTTCACTAAGTGCAACGGTCTCATGATCTGTAAACTTTCTTTTCTTGTTTAACACATCCTTCATAAATTTAGCATAACTTGACATTTGTTCCAAAGCCTCAACAAAAGAAATATTTATCGTTAACTTCTTAAGGATTTCCAAAAATTTTGTAAATTGTTTATCTTTATTCTTCAGTTTTAGTCTTTGAGGAAACGGAGGTAATTGTTTTTCTACAGGGCTCTGTGTCTCATCAACTTCAGTTTCTCTTTGGATCCTTGTTTCAACTTCTTTTCCACTTCGTAATTGAATAGCTTTAATTTGCTCTTTATTTTGATCTTTTGGATTAACTTCCATAGTACTTGGAAGAATTCCATAAGGTTTATTACTAAGTGCAGCAGCAATATGTCCTAATTGATTTTCAATGTTTCTAATAGCAGCCCCTTGATTCTGTATTTGATTTCCCATATTCAACATTACTTCTTCCATCGTCAACTCCTTTTCCTTAACTTGAGGGTTAGGGTTGGAGTTAAATCCCAGAGGATAATAAGGTCAAAAATTAGGATTTCCTTGATTATTCAGATTTTTGGATGGATTCACCGTATTATTATAATTATTCCAACTAAAATTAGGGTAATTTTTCCAACCAAGGTTAAAATAGTTAGAATAGGGATTATTAGTTTGATTATTTATAGCGTTTAAGTTTCATAAGATGATTGAGTATCAATAATTTGTCCTAGCGAACTCTCCTCTAATACAAGGGGTACTTGAGAATAATTCATTTCCATTTGATCAATCTTTTTAAAAATAAGAATAATCTGAGATGCCAAAATAGACATTGCATCAGAAGTCAGAATCATAAATTCTCGCTATACTTTTCATTGTTATCCTTTTAGAGGGCCATTAAAAATTATTAGTAATCATTTCTCTAATAGTCATTTCTTCAACTAAAGAATATGCTTAATCAAAAGGTTTTGACATTAATGAACCGCCCGTAGCAGCATCTATAATAGATCTTAGTGATCCTACTAATCCATTGTAAAATGTTTGAATTATTAACCAATCTGGTAAAGCATGATGTGGAAATTTCCTAAGAACTTTTTTAAATCTTTCCCAGGCTTCACATATCGATTCCCATTCAAACTGACAAAAAGATGTAATATCATTTCTATGCTTAGTGGTTTTCAAGGGTGGAAATTATTTAGCCAATAATTTTTTTGATAGTTCTCCCTAACTTCTAATAGATCCAGGTGCTAATGAATTTAACCAAGCCTTGGCTTTATCCCTTAATGAAAAAGAAAAAAGTCTAAGCCTAACAACATCATTAGACACTCTGTCATATTTAAATGTAGCACAAATTTTAAGAAAACTAGCAAGAGGATCTTCAGTAGGTGATCCTTCAAACTGATTATTTTGTACCATTTAGATAATAGCAGGTTTAAGCTCAAATGAATTAGCAGTAATATCAGGAATTTGAATAGTCAAGTGAAGTTCATCTGTTGTCGGATTTGCATAATCTTCTAAAAATCTTTATCAATTTTCATTTATTGGATTATCTAAGTTATTCATCATTTCTTGTAAATTTTTAATTTCTCTTTGTTGTTTTTAAATTTTTCTAATAGTGCATTCTAATTCTGAATCGTAAGGTACTAAACCTAAAATATTAACCCTTCATATCTAATATTTCGCATAAATAAATAAAGCAAGCAAAGTAAAACACTCTAAGAAAATATTTCTTTTTCGATTTGAGATTTTTAAATTTTTTTAATTTTTTCTAATAATAATAGTTTTTTATGGTATATATATTATCTCTATATTTCCTAATTTATCAAAACTATTTAATTCAATTGTTACCTTCCCCAACAACAGCGCCAAAAACTTTATCCTACTTTTTTGTTGCGATAGATTGTGTAAAATTTAATTAAATATAATCAATTATTATTTGGATTCTACGCAAGTATACATATTGTTATCAAGTAATAATGGACTTTCTATTTAAGCCCCAACAATCGATCCTACGAGGAAGGTTTAAATTGGAATTGACAAATTTGCTAGGAAATTCATAGAAAGTCAATTGAAATCACTGTCACTAATTTCAATTGTTGAGATGTAATCAAAAATAAATTTCTAAACTATTATCAAATCAAATATGCAAAATTTAAAATAGTAAATACTAATATTAACTATGTTTATTTAATGGAGATTCTTATGTGAAAAAGCATCCTTCCCACTACAATGAGGCTATGGTAAAATGAGATGAGATAAATATTCATAATATGTATTGTGCCAAATAGGAGCAATTTTAATTCTCTACGCTAATAGAGTGCATAGAAAATCATTGGGCTAATCCCAGGTTTAGTCCCTAAATTTGTGGCAAGGCTAGGAGGAAACTGGCTCCCACTCCAGAGACTTTCCTTCACCTGAAGGCTAGCTCTCGCTTTAGTTTTTAAACACTAAGACAGAATTGAAGATTTTAGTCTACCACCCTAAAGGTTCTCCAATTCTACACCCAACATAGGATATTTCGCTATTTATTTACACTTAATTCCATAAATGATATTCTCCTTCATGGAATCAAATGTGATCCTTACTCTGTTGTAGAACTCATACTCCATTTCCCGGATCATATGTTTCACAACAAATTTTAACAATTCAATTGGCTAGATCGAAAAGTAAATTAAGTTCGGAGTTAAAAAATCATCACAATTTATTTTACAATTTAATATTGACACATTTATATTATCTCTTCATTTCACCATATCTCATAGTAGGGAGAA
>NW_018238406.1:26676-28649 GCF_001263595.1 Phalaenopsis equestris | reverse complement strand
TGATAAACAAACAATACTTATCTGAAAACTCTTTCTCAAAGCAAATCCTTTGTAGCTTTTCCTTAGAAATGCAGGAAAAAGATATCTCTCACTTTTCTCCTTCTCCAACACTCTTACAGAAAGTTTCACACTAAATCTCACCACAAAAACTCTAAATGATGAAAGCAAAATCACTAATTGACTCTAATATGGAAGTGGAATGGAATGATGTGGTGCAAAAAATGAAAGTAGAGGAGTTAAAAACATAGAGGAGCACTTTTTCTGATGAAATTAGGCCCCAAATAGAGCCCAAGGTCGGTTCTCCAAGAGGTGCCTCCAAAAACTTTTTAAAAAATCGTCCAAATGCATAGAACCTTCTAGAAACGGGGTCTACACCGCCTTTGGTGTCATCGGCGATGGTCTGGTGCCTTTGGTGCTGAGTAAAAAAATCTCTACGTTAATTTGTTCTATGCAGTCGGCACTGCCCTCAGCGTTGTCGGCGCTGAGCATTTCTTCAAAAACATCATTTTGACTCCAAATTTCATCCTTTTTGCTTTCTTTTTGCTTTAAGCCCTAAAAATTAACAACCTACAAGAAAACATCAAAATGCCTTTCATTAAAGTTCAATATCATAAAAAATAGGTATATAATATGGGTCTAAAATTGCATATATTTTTTGTGTATCAGTCTTCCATTAGTCTCTCCTGTGGCAATTGGAATATATAGTTGATAAAATGGATGGTGGTGACGTACTCTGATGCAATCTTCTTCAATCCAATTTTTCTTTAAGAAACATCTCCTTATCTGCTTCTGCTGTATAACTAGTGTGGCTAAATTGCAGTTTTAATTGCCATCCAATATGTTCAAGATGTGCATGAATCTCCAATCCCTTAGTCTCCAGTATAGACATGGTATTTTCAATTTTGTTGATCTTCTCTGATATCACTTCAATACTAACGGCTAAGAAACCGTTATACATTTCTTGTGCACTTTGTCTAATGAATTTCTTCCTCATGGTATCATGCTTCTTCTTCAAATCCATCTCCCATGAAGACATCATTTTAAAATTCTCTCTCTTTTAGGCTATAGGCCAAAATCCTTCCAATAACTCCTAAACACGTTTAAAAACTGCCAAGACACGTCTTTAAAAACTTCTAGGTGGTTTTTCCTTTTAGAATATTAAATTGAACATGTTTTTAAACTGCCACGCTTAAGCGTCAGATTTGTCACTTAAGCGCCAGTGTATATTTTTGTACTAGTCAACTTAACATCCAAATTTTCATTTTACCATGTCTAAATCACTAAATAAAGTCTTAAAATCAATACTAACACATAATAGTCTCAAAAATACTATCCCAATTTTCTTAATCACACATAAAACATCAATAAAAACAAAAACACACTGATACTTATGGGTTGCCTCCCACAAAGCGCTTGGTTTTAGGTCGTCAGCCTGACATAACCAGTGCTTACTCTGGTTGACCCAACATCATTCCATCATTAAACTTCTGTTAATCCCTTATATAATAATGTTTCAGTCTATGTCCATTCACTTTAATGATTTTCTCAGATTTAGGATCTTTAATATACACAGCTACATAAGGATGAACTTTAATCACAATAAATGGGGCCATCCACTTGGACTTAAGTTTGCCTGAAAATAATCTTAACCTTGAATTATATAGCAAAACTTGATGTCATGGCTGAAAATTTTTAGCAAGAATCTTTCGATCATGCCACATCTTGATCTTTCCTTTATAAATTTTGGCACTTTCATATGATTCATTCCTTATCTCTTCAAGCTCATTTAATTATAATAATCTTTTCTCACCAGCACCTTCCAAATTACAATTGAATTCTTTAACTGCCCAATATGCTTTATGCTCAAGTTCAACTGGTAAGTGATAAGCTTTCCCAAATATTAGCCTATATGGGGACATTCCTATAGGAGTTCTATATGCAGTCCTATAAGCCCACAAAGCATAGTCAAGTTT
>NW_018238406.1:23907-26528 GCF_001263595.1 Phalaenopsis equestris | reverse complement strand
ACTTTGAGCATCACATCGAGGTAAAGCAATAGCTTCTATCCATTTTGATACATAGTCCACTGCTAACAGAATATATAAGTTTCTGAAAGATGGTATAAATTGTCCCATGAAATCTAATCTCTAAACATCAAATATTTCAACTTCTATCATATAATTGAGGGGCATCTCATTTCTTCTAGAAATATTGCTTGCTCTTTGACATCTATCACAAGTTTTGATATAGGCATTAACATCTCAAAAAATTGTGGGCCAATAAAATCCAGATTATAAAATTTTGTATGTTGTTTTATCAACACCAAAATGTCCCCCAAAATCAGAATTATGACATATTTGGATAATCTCATAAGTTTCTTTTAATGGTACACATCTTTGAATAATTAGATTCTTTTCATGTTTAAATAAAAATGGGTCATCCCAAAAATATGTCTTAGCTTCATAAATAAATTTCCTCTTCTATTGGTATGTCATTTCATAGGGTATAATATCAATGACAATAAAGTTCACAATGTCGGCATGCCACGGAACATGCCACTCATTAATAGTGAACAATTTTTCATCTGGAAAATGTTCATTAATTTCATTTTGAAAGTAGAGTGGTTTCTGGACAAATGATCAGCAATTTGATTTTTAATCCCCATTTGAACTACTATTACAAAATCAAATTCTTGTAAAAGAAGAATCCACCTTATAAGTCTAGGTTTAGCATCCTTCTTTTTCATTAAATACTTAATAGCAGAATGATCCGTATGCACTATAAATGAGTTCCAATTAAATATGATCTAAATTTATCAAAAATATATACTATTGCTAATAACTCTTTTTCATTTGTTTTATAATTGATTTGAGTTTCATTAAGAGTTTCACTAGTATAGTAAATTACTTTGTAAATTTTATCATATCTTTGTCGTAAAATAGCTTCTATAGCATAATCTCTAGCATCACACATCAATTCAAAATGTTTTTCCGAGTTTAGTGAAACTATTAATTGGTGCAGTGATTATTTTTCTTTTAATAACTTAAAAGCTTGTAGGCACTCATCATCATTACAAATGAAGATTGCAACTTTATCCAGTAAATGGCTTAAAGGCTTAGTAATTGCAATCTTTGAAAAGTCTTTAATATATCGTCTGTAGAATCAAACATGTCATAAAAAACTCCTAATTTCCCTTTCATTTGTTGGCTAAGGTAAATTAGCGATCACTAGAATTTTAGTAGGATCTACTTTCATACCATTTTCTGATATTTGATGACCTAATACAATTCCTCCTGCTACCATAAATTGGCATTTTTCCCAATTAAGGACTAAATTTCTTTCTTCACAGTGCTTATGAACTTTGGATAAATGTTCTAAACATGAGTCAAATGAAATTCCAAATAATGAAAAGTCATCATGAATACTTGAATCCCTTTTTTATTTAAATCACAAAAAATTGTCATCATACATCTCTGAAATGTAGCAGGGGCATTACATAAACCAAAGGGCATTCTTTTAAAAGCACAAGTACCATAAGGACTGGTAAATGTTGTTTTCTCTTGATCCTTAGGAGATATTTGAATTTAGTGATAACTAGTTTATCCATCCAGAAAATAAAAGTATTTATGCCCAGCTAGTCTATTCAGCATTTGATCTAGAAAGAGTAATGGAAAATAATCTTTATAGTGGTAATATTTCATTTTTTATAATCAATGCATATTCAGTACTAACCCTGTAACTTGTCAAGTAGGTATTAACTCATTATGTTCATTTACAGTTACAGATACTCCTCCTTTCTTAGGAACACAATGAATTGGACTAACCCATACAATATCTGAAATAGGGTAGATAATTCCAACATCTAACCACTTTAAAATTTCTTTCTTAACAACTTTTTGCATAACAGGATTCAGTCACCTTTGAGGATCAGCTCTTGGTTCATGTTGATCTTCCAATAAAATTCAATGCATTCAAATCAAAGGACTGATTCCCTTAATAATATCAGCAATTGTCCATCCAAAGGCTTTCTTAAAATTTTTTCAGAATTTTCATCAACCTTTCTTCTTCTTCCATTGTTAATTTTGACGAAATTATAACAGGTAAAGTAGAAGAATCTCTTAAAAAGGCATATTTTAATTTATCAGGAAGTAATTATAACTCTAATTCTGAAGGTTTTTTAATAAATGGACAAAATGATTTATCTTTGTCTATTGTGCCCAAAACTTCAAAACTTTCTCAAACATAGTTTGAATCTTCCTTAAAAAGATCTTCACATTGATATAATTCCTCTTCTTGCTCGTGTTCTAAATCTTGTTCTTCAGATTTCTCTTCATAAGTAGTCTTGAAATGACATTCACTTAGATATCTTATAACATCCATTCTAAAAGATTTATCATCTTTACCTTTTGTAGGGTATTTCATTGATTTTAAAATGTTAAAAGTAACATTTTGATCATTGACGTGCATTGTTAATTCCCCTTTTTGCACATCTATCAGTACTCTTCTTGTGGCTAGGAAAGGTCTCCCCAAAATTATAGGTATCTTTTTATCTTCCTCCATATCTAGCATAATGAAATCAATAGGAAAGATAAATTGATCCACTTTCACTAGGACATCTTCTATAACTCCTTTAGGGTATGTTATCGAA
>NW_018238406.1:23455-23793 GCF_001263595.1 Phalaenopsis equestris | reverse complement strand
CAAAATCACATAAAGCTTTCCCATAAAATTTGTCTTCAATTGCACATGGAATTGTATTGCACATGAAATTGTAAAGCTACCAAGATCTTTAAGCTTTTCAGGAAGCTTCTTCTGAATTATTGCACTGCAGTCCCCACTAAGTGCAACTGTCTCATTATCTTCAAACTTCCATTTCCTATTGACAATATCCTTCATAAACTTTACATAGCTCGGCATTCAAATGGAATATTAATTGTAAGTTTCTTAAATATTTTCAGAAATTTTAAAAATTGTTTATCCAACTTCTATTGACGAGGTCTCTAAGGAAATATAGGTGGGGGGTTTTTTATTTTCAAATT
>NW_018238406.1:20269-23038 GCF_001263595.1 Phalaenopsis equestris | reverse complement strand
TTCCCCCATTGCTGATTATTACCACCCGAATTGTTATTCCAGTTAAAGTTGGGATGGTTCTTGCAACCTGGGTTATAATAATTTTAATATGAGTTATTCTGCTTATTATTTATGGCATTCAAAGTTTCTAATGATGCTTGAAAATCTACCATTTGGCCTAATGAAATCTCTTCAATCATGGAAACTGGTTGAGAAAAATTCATTCCAAATTGGTCTAACTTGAAATTGCAGCAACTTGATTTGCTAAGATGGAAAATGCATCAGTTTCATGAATATTGGCTACTTTCTTAGGATTTACCCTCTCATAAGGCCATTGAAACTTATTGGTAGCCATTTCTTCAATTAAAGCATAAGCGTCATGAAATGATTTTGACGTCAATGAACCACCACTAGCGGCATCGATAATTGGTCTAAGAGATCCAATTAATCCATTATAAAAAGTTTGAATTATTAACCAATCTGGTGTAGCATGGTGTGGACACTTTCTTAAGAGTTCTGTAAATCTTTCTCATGCTTCATAAATAGATTCCTCTTCAAACTGATTAAAAGATGTAATATCATTTCTAAGCTTTGCAGTTTTTGATGGTGGAAAGTATTTAGCAAGAAATTTTTGTGCTAGACCACCCCAAGTTCTGATAGATCCAGGTGCTAGAAAATTTAACCACATCTTAGTTTTATCCCTCAGCGAAAAAGGAAATAACCTAAGTCTTATGATATCATCTGATACACCATTGTATTTAAATGTAGTGCAAAATTCTAGAAAATTTGCAAGCTGTAAATTTGGATCTTCAGTTAGTGATCCCCCAAATTGATTATTTGGTACCATTTTGATAATATTAGGTTTAAGTTCAATGGAATTAGCCACTAGAGTAGGTTACTGAATACTAATACTACAATGAAGTTCATCTATATGAAGTTCATCTATAGTAGGGTTGGGATAATCTCTTAAAGGTCTAAACTCTTGATGAACTTTAACATTTTTTTTGGTTTGCCATTTCTAAAATTTTCTTGGATTTTTCAAAACTTATAATTTTTTTGGTTATTCTGATTTTTCTAATAGTTCTTTCTAATTCAAAATTGTAGGGCACTAGTCCCTCAGAATCTAAACTACGCATACACTATCATGAAACAAAATAAAATAAAATTGAAAACACACATAGAAAATAAGATAAAATACTTAATGTTTAAATAAGACTTTCTAAAAATACAAAATTTTGCTTTTGATTCCCCGGCAACGGTACCACAAACTTGATCCCTCTTGATACTTCTATTATGCAAAGTATAACAATAATTCAGATTATATTTCACTTATATTTCCTTATTTTATAACAAAACCAAAAACTTGATCTTGAAGAAAAATAAGAATTTCACTTTTAATTTATATATATTGGGATACTATGCAAGTATATGTATCGTTATCAAGTAATATAAGACTTTTTTATTAAGGCCTGGATATCGAACACAGGGGAATTTATACAATATACACTCTTAGAAAACTTTTTATTTTTAAAAAGGTAATTATTTAAACTTAATATATTTTGCAGTAAAAAAAAATTAAATATTTTTGGTATTTTTGATATTTTGACAAAATAGTAACAACATAAAAAGATAACAAGAGTTTTGTAGATGAAAATCACTTGATAAAAAAAATATCTTTCTTCTTATCATGAATCAGTAATAAGTATAGGAATTCTGTTGTGGAAGTATGCAAATTGTGTTGTGCCAAATAGGAGCAATAATATTCTTTACCCTTATTAGAGTTGCAATAAAAAACATTGGCTAATTTAAAGTTTAAATAGTTCTGAAGACCGGCTAGGCAGCGAAGATACTAGCTCTCACTCTAGAGTTCCCTCGAATCCCTCCACCTGGGGGCTAACATCTTGTATCAAAATCTAAAACAATAAACCAAGTTAGGGGCTTTAACCTGTCACTTTAAAGTCCTCTAACTCTACACCCTTCAATGAATATTTCCCTATTTATTTGCACTCAATCATATAAACTACATTCTCATTCAAACAACCTTATGTGATTCTTTCCAATTGTTGACTGCGACAATACCAGCTCAATTCTTAAATGTTCTCACAACAAATTTTAACATCTAGATTAGCCAAATCAAGAAGTAAAAGAAGTGCATGGATTTAAATTATCACAACTTCTTCCAACATTAAGGATCAATACTCTCCACAATTTTCATCCATAACTTAATTACTTATAACTTTAAGTAGAAAGACAAAGAAAACTACTCAGAATCCATGGAGAAAATAAAATCACATTTTAGTTTAAAAGAAGAAATCATTGTCAAACAAATAACAAGTCTCAACTAAACCAAAAGTAGTCTCAAAATGAAAAGGTAAAAACTTATCTCAAGTTCTCCACCAAACTCTTAAAGTTCCTTTGAATCTCTTCTTTACAATCACTCAAAATAAACTAATAGAAAGGATAAAATAAAAGTAAAAGTGGTGCCTGAAAATCTCTCCGAACTAACTCCCCAAATGATGAATTTTCAAAACTTTCCAAGTTTTTCCAGGACTCTTTTCAAAGTCCTCTCTTCTTTCTTTTATAGCTTTCCAAAAGGTGCCTTAGAAACTCTTCAAAATATGTTTAAATTTGATGTATTTCCCCAAGAGATGCATCCTTTTGTGATAATTTTTGTCCATGGTGGTTATAACCACCTATTAAGCCAATGGGTGCCTCGAAAAACTTTTCAAAATCTGCAAAAATTGACTTTACTGTCTAGTAACTGCCACTGGCGCCTAAGCGCGGGGCGGT
>NW_018238406.1:0-19968 GCF_001263595.1 Phalaenopsis equestris | reverse complement strand
TATATATATATATATATATATATTAAATTAAATTAAAATGGGTGTTGGGATATCCATCCCAGCAGCAAAAAACTTCACAACTTATTAACCAAAATTGTTCCGACAATCCTCTTAACATCAACTTATCAGTTGTAAGCTCCTGAGCATCAATATCCAAGTTTTTCAACGTCCTTAGACTCATTAAGCTGAGTGATGCTACCAAACGTTAAGAGATGCTCCAGGATCCACCAAAACTCTGGACAACACAAATCTATCGATGTTGATGGAGATGTAGAGCAGTCAACTGTGATCAAAAGTTTGAAGAAGCACGTCTACGTCAATGAAGGTTACCCCAAGTTGTTCCTTTAACAAACAAACTTCATCCAAGGATGTGTTGAAAATTGAGCTAAGCAATTTTCTGGATCAAGAAAATCACTAACCATAGACTCTCTCATCTCCTTTGACAGGATCAGAGTGTCGTAGATGCTTAGTTTGGCCAGCAACCTTCTAAGATGATCTAGTATGTTATAATCCACTTTATAAAAACCTCCAATCTTTACTTGGTTATGTATCTCTTCCACTGGCAGAGGTGAAGGTGGCTCTTCTCAAGTAACTATTTGCTTTCATTTATCCATTGGAGCCATTCTTGGGGGTAAGACCTTCTAGCTCAAATTTATTTCTGTGATCTCTTCTTCTTCTTCTTTTGATGTTGTGGGAAAATTTTTTGGTGCTTCTTCTATATCGAAGAAATTTAAGTTGATGGTAAGTAGTGTTCCATGGCAGTCAAGGATTAGCTCCTCACTCCCAAAACTGTAGTAACCGGTGTCATCGTTATCTTTTTCATTTTCATTAACATGTTCATTAGAATTAAGTACATTTTGAGGATCATTTAGAGAATTGAGATTGGGGTTACATCCAACCTAAGAGGTGACTGAAATGGAGTAGGACAGAGGCCTATGATTTCAAGGGAGTAGAATGGAGGTCTACAATCTCGAGTGCTGAGATGGGAGTAGGATGAAGTCCTACAATCTCGAGGGAGTGGAATAGAGGTCTAAATTTTTGAGTGATGAGATGGGAGTAGGATGGAGGTCTACAATCCTAAGGGAGTAGAGTGGAGGTATACAATCCTGAGTGCTGAGATGGGAGTAGGATGGAGGCCTACAATCCATAGGGTGTAGAACGGAGGTCTACAGTCTCGAGTGATGAAATGGGAGTAGGATGGAGGCCTATAATCCCTATGGAGTAGAGCGGAGGTCTACAATCCTAAGTGCTGATATGGGAGTAGGACGGAGGCCTACAATCCCAAGGGAGTAAAACAGAGGTCTATAATCCCGAGCATTGAAATGAGTGTAGGATGGAGGCTTACAATCCTGAGGAAGTAGAACGGAGGACTATAATTCCAAGTGATGAGATAAGAGTAGGACAGAGGCCTATAATCCCGAGGGAGTAGAATGGAGGTCTAATATATCGAGTGCTGAGATGGGAGTAGGATGGAGGCCTACATTCTTAAGGGAGTAGAACAAAGGTCTACAATCCTGAGGGCTGATATGGGAGTAGGACGGATGCCTACAATCCCGAGGGAGTAGAATGGAGGTCTACAATCCTGACAGCTAAGATGTGAGTAGGTGATACAACAAAATAATGTGTCATTTTAAGTATACATCTAATGATTATTTTTGGTGATATTGCACTTTAAAGAAGGGTATTTTTATGTTTTGTTTTAGGTATATCAATTTTAGCCATTTGGAGCAAAAGTAGCAAAAATGATGAAATTTGGAGCTAAAATAGTGAATTTTGATATTCAAGTGCCTAAAGTGCCACTTTATAGAGAGCTGGCTCCTAAAGCGCCAGAATTGACACCTGAAGTGCCATTTTATAGAGATTTAGTGCTTAAAAAACCATTTTATAGAGATCTAGAACTTGAAGCGTCAGCCAGAATTTGTGCTTGAAGCTCCACTTTACAGAGAGTTGGCGTCTGAAGCACCATTTTACAGAGAGTTCGCACTTGAAGCGTTAGAATTAACGCTTGAAGTGTCATTTCACAAAGATCTAGCACCTGAAGTACTAGATTTGGCGCCTGAAGCACTATATTTGGTGCCTGAAGTGCCAAAACCCAGAACAACACGATCTTCAGTAAGTTGGCACTAGAACTAGAGCCTGAGGCACCATAGATGACTTTTTGCAAATTAAGGTGATTCAGGACAAATTTTGTGAGAATTTTGAAGGAGCCAGTTGTTCTAAAAGCCCTATGGAGTGATTCAATGCATCTAGACACTTTGAAAGGTTCCTCTATAGAGGGATATGTCTCTTGGATCAATAGACATATCTTTTGGATATCAAAAAGTTTGACCTTTGGATAGAATTTTGGAGGGAATTTTGAATTCTTTTTGGAGAGAGACAACCTCTAATAAAAGAAAGAAAAGTATAGGGCTTGAAAAGGGAGGCTGATGAGAGTTCAAAGAAGGCAAGAGAGAGAGAGGACTTGGAGATTTTCTTCAAGGATTGTAAGAGGAGAGGGAAGGTGAGAGATTTCTTCTTTATTATACCTAGATGTGATGCTCGTAGTGTTTCAAAATTTTTTATCAAAAATATTTTTACAAGATATGGAATATTGAGAATAATCATTATCGATGGAGGATCTCATTTTGGGAATGCAACAATTACAAGGTTGGTGGAAAAATATAATATTATGCATAAAATTCTAATTATTTATCATCCCCAGACTAGTGGTTTAACAAAAGTATCTAATCATGAAATTAAAATAATTTTGGAAAAAGCTGTGAATCCTAATAAAATAGATTGGTCTGCTAGATTAGATACTGCATTATGGGCTCTTATAAGAATATCCCGCATAGATTAATTTTTGGGAAGACTTGTCACTTATCAGTAGAATTGGAGCATAAAGCCTATTGGGATATTATGGAGTTCAATTTCAATTTGAAAGATGTTGGTGAGAAAAGACTATTAAAATTGAATGATCCTGAAGAAATTAGGATTGAATCTTATGATAATGCTAGGATTTATTAGGAAAGAATCAAAGAATGACATGATTAGAAGATAATAAAAAAGGAATTTGAGCTTGGACAAAAATTTTTATTATACAGTACAAGATTGAAATTATTTCCATTAGGATTGAATCTTATGATAATGCTAGGATTTATTAGGAAAGAATCAAATAATGGCATGATCAAAAGATAATAATAAAGGAGTTTGAACCTAGATAGGAAGTTTTATTATACAATATAAGATTGAAATTATTTGTTGGAAAACTAAAGTCTTGGTGGAAAGTGTCATTTAGAGTTGTAAAAGTCTATCCCTATGGTGTTGTTAATATCGAAGATCCAAAGACTGTAAGGATATTTAAAGTGAATGGGCATAAACTGAAACCATATTATGATGGTCAAAGACGAGCTTTTAAATAGATTGTAATGTTGGGTCACCCAGAATAAAGACTAGGAATGTCGGGTTGATGACATTAAACTAAGCACTTTGTGGGAGGAAACCCATATTTATCATTGTTTATTTTTCTCTTATGTTTTGTTTGGAATAATATATTTATATATATATTCATATTTTTATGGATTCCCTGTATTTGAGAAACTTGAAATTGAGAAAATATTTAAAAAAAACATCTTTATTTACCTAAGTTTATGGAAAATTTAAGAATTTATTGGATTGAAATTGAATTGGCGAAAATTTTGGAACCGAAGCCTGAGGCGCCACTTTCCAGAGAGTTGGCGCCTGTAGCGCCAGAATCGCCACCGGAGGCACCGCAGTGATGAAAATGACTTAAAATGTTTCAAAAGGATATTTTTGGCGATTTTTAGCGGGTTCTCCTTATAACTCCTAAAAACTAATTCCAATGTCTATTTTAGAGCAGAAAACAAGGGAAGAGTCAAATTTTCAACCAAAGAAAGTTCATCAGTTTTAATGCGCAAAAGTTACATGATCGAGTTCTTGTGAAGAAGAGGCTAATCAAGTAAAGGGGAATTGTGAATCGAGGATTCAATACACTGAATACTCGAGTGGAAGAGATAATTGCACAAAGATGCTGGGAAGTGCTTTGCTACACTACTGCCGACGTAGTTGTCCTTGTGGTGAAAGAATTTTATGCAAATCTTCATGGAATCGACCAAGGAATTATCTATGTACGATGTAGGTTTATGAAATTTACTCCTTCAAGAATAAACGATATGTTTATGATTGAAAGTGTTCATATTTGTCTATGTGCAAATTTTACCCCTATAAGAGATAATATGAATGAACTCTATCAATACCTTATGGATGAAGATACAAATTAGGAGGCCAGAGATGATGGAAATGTAAGTTTTTCTTCATCATTATTGAATCTTACATCTAAGATAGCATTTCTTTATTGCATCGAAATTTCTCCTCTCTATGAAAATCAGTAAAGTAACTAAGGAGATTGTTATTCTAAATTATTGTATTCAAAATTGAAAACCTATTAATATATGTGCAATAATTGTGAAATTAGTTTTGGGTTTGATCGTCAATGGATCTACTACTCGACTAAGACATCCATCTATTATTTTCCTATTGTGTAGTCAATCACAAGTGCCTTATGAAAGTTGGGAAAAAGTGCTTCTTCCTTCGAAGCCTATGGACTTAGAAGTTTATTGCAACTGCATTAGAGCGGGATATGAGAATGATATGAATACTCTGATGGATCAAACAACCCAAAATTCATCACCTATTTAGCCTTACTTCAATTCGAATGCATATTTAAAATGGATCAAGAAGATTGAGAAAGAGGTACAGAACCTTATGCATGCAATTATAAATATTTCTGATGGATAATCTGGATTGGAGACTGAAGGAACATTTTGAACATACTGGACATATTGAAGATGATTTGGTACGTATGTTCAAGAAACATGCTTGGATTGAGGAAGATTCAAAGGATGAATTTTCATATCGACCTTTCTACAACTTTTACGTGCACTACAAATCCATGAAAGATATCCAAAAGGACAAGAGAACTCACTTTATGCACGGAATGCTTATTTAGTACTTCTTACTTATGTTATTGTATTATGTTGGATTGCATTTACTTTCATTGTTGAACTCTTTTTATGTTTGTTGTTGAGTATTTCGATGCTTAGATTTCAGTGTTAGGATGTTTGGTTTGCTTTGGACACTGTATTAAATCTTGTTGGCTTGAAAACTGTTAGTTTGTAATAGTGTGGATTTTATATATAAAATCAAGTTTTGTGTTGTTTGTAAAATTTTTTTGTTAGAAAATCATTTAATTATGAGTATAAGTGCTTATTTGAGTTAATTAGAGATTAACATAAAGCGAGACATAGCAGATTTCCTCAAAATGTAAAATCTGGAAAAATTAAGCATTGGCGCCTGAGGCGCCAAATTCTCAAAAACGCCAAGTCTGTTAAAAACTGCAAAATCTCCCAATAAAATACCATTTTTACTGCTTGGGTCATCTCCTACCTCTAAACCGTGACCTAAAGCTTCACATTGTATGCATTTGAGAAGATTATGAAGGCTAAAGATATTAGATTTTATCTTCTCTTGGTAAGAGCTTCACTTTAACCTATAAATTTTTTTATTTTCACCATGGATTTGTCCTACATTATGGGAGATCCAAAATTTCGGATTTTTTATGTAGAAGCTTAAAGAAAACCTATGGTTAAAAGTTTTTTACCAAATAATATTACTTGCAGAGTTAGATTTTTTTTTGTAATATATTTGGATTTTTAGGATTTTATTTAGATTTTATATAAATTTTAATGGCTCCACGAGTAAAAAGAGGAAAGCCTATGGGAGATTTTGACGCAAGGAGATTCATCAACTATAAGACCTAAAACTGTTACAATACGCTAATGGAATTGAAAAAATTATCCAGGAACGGGCATTTGCTAACCCGGGTGGCGAGATCAAGAGATTGATTGTCACCAAAAATTGGGAAAGCTTTTGCTACTTTACTGCACTAGCTATTGTGTCTACGATCTGCTAGTTCTATGCCAACTTGTGATTCACTACAGATGATCATATCCTTATGAGAGGTAAGCAAGTTGAGTTTTTAAGACAAAGGATCAATGTATTTTACGGACTGAACCAAGTGTTTCATTGAGAATATGTAGCATTCATGATGACTGATTCATCACTGGAAGAATTAATTGCCTTTCTGACTGATGGAAGAGGATAATGGAAAATTACAAAAATAAGAAAGTTAATTTCTCCGCTTCCATGATGAAATTTTAGTCAAAGGTACGACATTACTTTATCTCTACTAAATTACTGCCAACAAATCATCTACGTGAAGTAACGAAGGATATAGTTGTACTAAACTTCTGCATTCAGAAAATGAAGGCAGTATATGTTGGTGCTCTTATAGTTCATCATGCTCGGAGTATAGCCAGTAGTGTTGCAACTTGTGGTTTGGGATACCCTGCCCTGATCTTCACTTTAAGTGAACAATCAAGAGTATAATCCCACAGAAACGAAGATAAACTACAGCCACATAATCCTATAGGGAAGCATACAGTTCAAAGCTTTGAATCATTTGTTGAGTCCAAGAGAGGAGGAAGTGATAGACCCTCAACATCAGCTATAGGGCCATCTAATTATCGCTCTGTTCACTTGAGAATATTATGGAGCACCTTATGATTCAACAAATGAATATTGTGAATATGCAAAATAGGATTGGAGGAATTAAAGCAAGGAATTC
Organism: Phalaenopsis equestris; assembly: GCF_001263595.1. Lineage (NCBI taxonomy): Eukaryota > Viridiplantae > Streptophyta > Magnoliopsida > Asparagales > Orchidaceae > Phalaenopsis > Phalaenopsis equestris. Next base: position 13,283 of record NW_018238406.1, on the reverse strand, counting down.
TTACAATGATGAATATAAGCAGAGGAGAGTTCAACATGATATAACTTATGAGGATGTTATGGTTAGACATCTAAGGGGCGATTACAATGTGGAATTTCCAACTTGCCCTAGCTTCACTTCTCATATTCTTACAATGTGGAATTTCCAACTTGCCCTAGCTTCACTTCTCATATTCTAGATTATGATGATGATGAAGAGGAAGAGAAGATGATGATGAAGAGGAAGAGAAGATGATGATGATGAGGAAGGGGATGAAGATTGATATTTTAGGAGTTTAGTTTGTTAGTTTAACTATTTGGTATTTTGATTGTTTGAAGTTGGTTTTGATTGAAACTGTGTAGTAAGAACTTTCATTTTAATATTATTGTGGCCCTAATTGTAATAGTAACTGTAGATTTTTACTTTTTCTACATTTTTAGCATTTTCAATTTCTTTTTATATTTTTAATTCTTAGAAAATCCTTTAAAATATATTATGTTTCATTTAATTCTTTAAAGTCTATATTTTTAAAGTTAGTACACGCAATATACAGAGCCGAGTTTCGTACTCAGAAATCCTCTACAGGTTAGTTTTAATTTTTTATGCATTTACTGTTTTCTTTCACCTACAAAATTTGGTACTAAACAATTTTAATTACTTAAAATTTCAAATTTGGTACTGAAGCACCATTTTATAGAGAGATAGCACCTGAAGCGCCGAAACCTAGAACAGCGTGGTCTTAACCTGAAGAGCTAGAACTAGTGCATGAGGCACCAGAGAAAAATTTTGGCAAATTAAGGCTGTTTGGGATAGATTTTGCACAAATTTTGAATGGGCCCCTTGTTCTAAACACCCCATGGAGTGATTCAATACATCTATACATTTTGGAAGATTCTTTTATGAAAGGATATGCTCTTTTATGAAGGGATATGTCTCTTGGATCAGTAAACATGTCTTTTGAAATTCAAAAGGGTTGACTTTTGGATAAAATTTTGGAGGTAATTTTGAATTCTTTTTAGAGGGAGGCAGCCTGTAATAAAAGAGATGGAAGCATTGAACTTGAAAAGGAGGCTGAAGAGAGGCATAAGGGAGAGTTCGAAGAAGGCAAGAGAAGAAGGCAAGAGAGAGAGAGAGAGAGAGAGTCAATGGCTCGGAGATTTTCTTCAACGAATGTAAGAGAAGAGGGAAGGTGAAAGATTTCTTCTAAATTACACTTCTAAGAGAGAATTGATAGTGCTTGTAAATAGGGAAAGTGCTTGAAGAGAACTTCTAGGGATGTGCTTGGGAAGGAGTGTGAGATAAGTTGTCTTTTATATTATTGTTTTTGTAAAGTTTTTTTTATATATATCAAATCCATGTTTTGTTGTTTCCTTCTCATGAATTCTGAGTATTCTACCTTTTCCCTACTTTAAGATATGGTTTTGTGAAGAAGTGATTTTTTTACATGGTATTAAATGTCTTTGTGAAGAATTGATTTTATTTTATATGATTTTAACTGGCAATAATTTGTGATGATTTAAACTTTCATCTTCGATCTAGCAATTGAAATGTTAAAATATGTTGAGAAATATATCTTTCGAAAGGGCTATAATTTTTGCAACATGGGGAGAATTACATACAAATAAATAGGGAAATATACTTTTTTGGATGCAGCATTAGAGATTTTAAGGTGACAAATTAAAATCTCTAATTTGGTCCAGTTGATTAAAAACTCATGTGAGATTGTTAGCCCTTAGATACGGGAGTAGTAGGAGCTCTGGAGATTAGAAACTGATGCGAGATTGTTAGCCCTCAGGGGAGGAGTAGTGGGAGCTCTGGAGTGGTAGCCGGTATCATCCCAGCCTAACAATAGAATTAAGGACAAAACTCTGGATTAGTCAATGTTCTTTATGTACTAGAAAGAGGGTACAAAATAAGATTGCTCCTATTTGGCAATTTTTATATATTTTCAAATGATTTTAAAATCTTCACAATCCATATACTCAATGTAAAGGGTAAGGATGTTTATTAAATTTGAACTCTTCATCACAAAAAAAATTATTTAGTTTTCATAAGTTTACTTTTGAAAGTTTAGCAATTAGTTTAATTAACTTAGTTTGTTTAACTACATTTTATTTAACATTCAATCAATTACTTTAGGTTCAAATGTCGTACTTCAATTTTGTAGTTTAAATTGATATTTACATTATAATCATAAGAATTTATCTATAAGCATTTCCAACTTCCCTATAGGATCGATATCTAGAACTTCATTAGAGTTTTTTATTACTTGAACGATACATATACTTGTGTTATTAATAAAGGATTTGACAGTATAAAGATTTTGAAAAGATAATTTTTTTTTTAGTTTACATTACATATTTATTATTATAACTGTTGTGTGTATTTGGTAATATTGAAAAATATTTACAAAAATAACAGACAAACTTACCTCATCAGTAGGACAAAGGCCTACAATCCTGGGGAGTAGAATGGAGGTCTACAATTCTGAGTGTTGAGATGGGTGTGGTAGTTGTGGTGCTTGTGGAGAAAATATGGAAAATTTACGAAATTTTTTGTAGAATGTGAAACTTTGTGAAAAGGATATGAAGACTTGTGAAATTTGTGCAAAGTGTGAGTTGTAGTAATACTTGTGGGGAATGCGGGATGTGAGAGAAACGTGGAGTGCGAAGTTTGTGAAGGACGTAGAGTGTGTGAAAAAATGTGGAGAATTTGTTCATTATTTTTATCATTTTTGTCATTATTAAAATTATCAAATTTGACTTTCTTTCATTTTTGTTTAACTTTTATATTTCTTTTAATTTTTATCTATTAACAGATTTCTTTTGTATCATTCTTTGTTCGTTAAAGTTTAGGACCAAAGTATGGTCACACTGCTTTTCATCAATCACATAAAAAGGTAATTTGGCAAATATGCTAAAGTCTGAAAAAAAAAATTTGTTAAACTTTTCTTCAAACTTGTAGTATAACTGGATGTATACTAAAATGTCAAAAAGCAACTTACTGAGTACATCAAAAATATCATATATCATATCTGCTCTGCTCTGAAGTAGTACAAAAACTAACAAATATCTATCCCCTAAGGCAAGCTTGTGATCAAGCTAACCTTCTAAGCCACGCTTCGGGACAAGAGTTCATTTCGCTCGTACTTAGAGGTACAACTATTTTACAGCACGTATGGATGCAGTTCTTTTAAATCTAGATCTAGCTGGAATCCATGTGGTACTTTATTTTCATCCATTCTTCTTAATGTGACAGAAACCCTGCTATGTGGCACTCCTAGGATGCAATGCTTCGTCAAGTCTGCTCCGTTTCCTTTTAAAATTAGAACTGAACCCACCAACAGTGGAATCTTGATAGATCTTATGAACTCTCTAGGTCCAACAATATCAATTTCTTATCCAAATAAGATGTTTCTCTTGCTCATGAAAGATATTTTACATAATGGTCTGGCAGAATCTTGATGATCTATGTGGGGAGGAATGTAGTATCCTTCCTCTTAGATGTTGATGATGCAATTTTTCGGGATGCAATCTCCCGGTAGTATGCTCCATTTTACCATTTTCTTAATCACTCTTTATTGCAGATGGCAGAGGATCCACCTTGACATATTTTAAGATGCCCGAGGAGTTCCTTAGTCTGTCCTTAACAAAATTATAGCAGCATCCACACTGGATAGTAATTCTACTTTTCCCCTGCATCCACTTCTGTGGCTCAGCATACATCTTCTTCTTCAGTAATCTGGCTCGGCCCCTCTCTTTGAGATCGAAAACAATTTCAAGAATCTTTCTTTAGCCACTTTTTGAGAATATTTCCAATCCTTCTAGGATATTAACGAATTTTTTTTTTTAATTTCCTCATAATATTTAAATTCTTGCTTGTGGACCCTACTCATCCTTTCTAACTCTAGTATAGGAATCCTCTACAAACTTCAGGGTCACTCTTCTGTCTAATCTTCTAGAGGAATCCATGACGATGGCGGCTCTATAAACTGTGGTATGTATGGCTCGACCTCTGGGTGGTCTGCATTTCTGAACTTCATGCTGGCAGCTTTATAATTTTCAAGCATCCCATACCTCTCCAGGTGGAGGATGTTACACTCTAGGCATTCTGTAAAGGCTCCCATTGACAGTGTCCTCTCCGGGATTTCTGCATTGCACATTGGGCATCCTGTGCAAAGCTTGTCTGGGGCCTCTTGCAATGTAGACTCCACAACAAACTCTGGCTCATCCACTATGATCAACATACTGGTGGAAGTTTCTCTTAAACATGGATCATAGATTTCTTCTTCATTAATTGGAGTGAGTTTCACCTCTCCTTCCTCTGCACGTCATATCTCTAGATGTAGTAGGGTTTTATGTTTGCAATGATTGGCATTTCGGTGTTGCATTCCATTAACTTTTCTCCATTGAAATGAATGTCACCTCTCCTAAAGCCTAGCCCTCTTGAGTGATTACGTTTTCACAATATGTTTTAACTTATGAATTGGCAAATTGCATATGTAAATTAAGCATGAAATAATATACCATCACAAAATTGAAATTAAAAAAATTCTAAACAATTCTAATCCTACACATGATTTTTCTCATCACATGGAGAAAAAAGATAAAGAAAACTACTCATATCTCATGGGGAAAATAGAACAACACATGGATTGATATTTAAAATCAGGTTTACACAATAAACTTTAACAAACTCAAATAAAAATAAAAAACACTTATCTCAAACTCCTTCCCAAAAAAATCTCTTGAAGTTCCTTTCTCTCTTTCTCTCTCTTCTTACACTAACTTCCTGCCTAACAACAACCAAACACACCCAACAACAACTAATAACAACCCCTCTAAAAAAACTACTTTTGTACTTAAATAAACACCTCCTTATAATTTACCTTAAAACCTCCAAGAGTCACAACAGAAGTCTCTTTAAAATTTATCCAAACACATTGTATTTAAAAAATAAAAACTCATTCTGACACCTAGGCATCGGTTTATGCGCTTAGGCACCGGTCTTCTACAAGCTTGGAATAACTGCATGTTGCCTAGGCTCTAGATCCTGACGTCAACCTCTCTGTTTCCATGTATAAGGTCTAGCGCTATGTGCTAGTTCACTTTGTGCTCCTTTGCTCCATTGGATCCCGTTTTGCTCCATTTCTGCTCATTTTTCTCTAAAACTCCATTTTTTGTACCAAAAACCAAAAACATGTTAAATACCTTTTATTAAAGTAAAATATCATTGAAAATGAGCATAAAATGTAAATTAAAATAACACATTTTTAGGCATATCATTTTCCCTCTTTGTTGGAGGAAGGATGCTAGCGTTGGTGCTATTGGTGGGGTGTAATCATAATGGGTTTCATGTTGTTGTTTGGGTCTGTTGATGTTGGGGGTGGTGATGTTAGTAGTGATATTAGTGTTTGTGGTATGGTTAGTGGTGTGTGTTGATGTTGAGATTGAAGCTTTTCGTGGTGTGTTGATGCTAGAGATATTTGTGTGTAATGATGTTGGTGATGGTGTTGTTGGTGGTGTGTGTTGACGCTGACCTCATTTTTGGTTGATGCCTAGTTTTTTTTTCTCTTTAGTAGCTTAGGGTCTAGCCATAGGATTTTCTTGTTGACTATTCCTAGAAGACTAGAAAGTCCCTCACCATTAAAATTTCCAAATTCTTCTTTGCTCAACTTGAAGTTCCACATATTGGTCCTAACCTCTAGCACTTAGTAGGTGGGGTCAGTATGGGGGAACTCAAGGAGAGTTTCCCATAGAATGGTCAGACCTTAGGACTAACCCTGGGTGGTCTGGTGATGGTTGAAATGGCTTGTACACACTAAACTTTCTTACATACCCCAAACCCTAAGACCCTTTGATTTGGTTTCATGATTCCTTTTAGAAAGCTCATATGAATGAACCTATACACCCCATTTTTGGCTAAGATGGTTAGGACCAGCATATTGAACATCTAAAATGAGTCCTTACATGGCTCCAATTGGTTTAGCATGACATTGGTTTAGCATGTCTTCATGGCTTACTTGCCCATTCTAGCCCAAAATCACTAAATTACAAAAATAACCCTGCAACCCTAATTTTTGCCTAAAAATCACAAAACTACCCAAAATACCCAAATTTACCCAAAAATCATCTCAAACCACTCACCACTACCTAAATTGACCAAAATTCACCAAAATCAACAAATTCCCAAAATACCAACAAAATGCCCTTCATGGCCCAAAAATTTAAAAAATTCAAAAAATTCTCAAAAATTCTAAAATCATCCCAAATATTACCAATTTTAATTTTTAACCATCACATTGACCCAATTTGACCAATTTTACCCAATGGACCAAAAGACCCAAATTTGCCCTTAACGGCCCAATTTCCCTAAATTAGCCTCAATCTTGGCCCAATTGACCCCAATATTGCCCAATTTTAATTTCAAACCAAAATTCAGTATCCCTAATTCTAATCTAAACAAAATTCAAGCCCAATTTGACCCAATTGCAAGCTCAATTTTACCCGAATTAAAAAGCCCCAATTTTGACCATATGACTAAATCCACCAAATTGGCCTTAAAATTCAATTCAAATCATTTGAAATCACCTCCAAACTCTTCATGACATCTTCCTATACAAAATTAAACATTAAATTAGCCCAAATTTTATACCAAATTAAATCTCAATTTTTAATGCCCAAGCCCACTATATCTAATTTCAAAAGCCCAAATCCAAAGCCCACATGACATTTTTTTCTCTTCATCATCCATTTGATTAAAATCATTCCATAAGATTTAAATTCATGATCAAATTATTCCAAGACAAGAAGCATGCCAAAATTAAGCAAAAATACCAACAAAAATCCAAAATCTCCTTTCATGCAAAAGAGCCAAGCCACATGCAAACCATGAAGCCGCTCCTAAGTCATAGGTGAGCCATGAGAGCCTTGCCATGTCATCAAGCTATTAATGGCAAGAGGCAAAGCCATGTACAAATATTTTTAAGAGCTTTTTTAACCCACTTAATGAAACACCAAACCTCATGCTTATGATAAATCACTTGGATAGAGACCTCACCATGATTAATTTGAATCATCTGATTTCCCTCACCATCCAAACCATCCTTGGTGAGTGAAACCAGCCCCAAACCATGGCTTGACCCAGTTTGACCCAAACCCAAGCCCCAATTGACTTCACAAAATCTAAGTATTGACCTCCCTAAGCTGGATGGTGACCCGTCCCTGGCCGACCGACACAAACCACCTAGGCTGCCGGAAAACCCATGTCCAAAGGCTCCACCTAGGCCAAAACTCAAAATTAAACCCAACCAAGTCGGCTAATTCCAATTGGATGGTTGCCTTTTCCTCTCCTCCACCTAAGCAGCTTATGGCACCCATCAATTGCCCCTGATGGCCTCTCCTTCCCCCTCTATTTAAATCCACCCTCCATGGTCAAGAGGGGAGAGCTTGAAATTCCTTAGGGAGAGTCTGCCAACTTGATCCCAAAGCTTCTTCAAGACCCGCTAAGTTCAATCCAACCATCCTCAAGCCATTAAACCCATTTTTCGAGCTCAATTTTGGAGCTCACAATCAAGCCCGAAACAGGACATCCCCCTAGACTCCACCAAACCCAAATTAATTGCACCCACACCATCTCTTGTGTGAGAGAAGAAGATCCCCTATAAAAGCCCCATCACCAAACCACCCTAAGGTGGACTTAGATCTAACCTCTAAATTGGCCTTGGTCAAAATCATACCTAGGCATTTCACCATAGCTTGAGGCTTTATCTAGAAGCTTTTTGGACTCAAGGCAAGCTTTTGGAAGCACCCAATCAATGCATCAACTTTTGGGAAAAGGATTGAACTCTCCCCTTAAACCAAGCTTCATTTAATTCTCCATGCTTATAGACTTGATTAACCATATGTATATGTTCTGCTAGTCAAGACGAATCCATAGAAACAAACCACACTTAATTTGGTTAAGAATTGAGAGAGATATTAGGGTTTGAAGTTGGACGGCTCGCGTAGAAAATGCACAAAAATAAAATAAATTAACCCACTTGCTCAGTGAACAGAGGAGAACAATGTGGAAATGGTTTCATATTATTTGATGCATATATTATTTTTAATTAATTAAATAGTATTTTTCTTATTTTATTTCTCCATTTTCCTAGACATTTCACCATGACATGAGACCATAAGGCTTTTGATATATTTGTTGTTAGGTATTTCCCCTGATTTTTTCATGATTAAGGGCATCTCTAACCAAAGATATCTAAGTTTCAAGTTAATGGTCTCTATTTTTGTAAAATAATCATAAAAATTAAAATACTCATCATAAAAACTCAAAACTTATTTTGGTAGTTTCACTATGTCAGAGGACCCTAGGAAAAATATAAACTTGATTTAACTCATTAAAAGTAGTCGTAATTGTTACAAACCCTAAAAAATGAATTAAAATTAATTTGGAGTAATTATAAATAAAAACTACATAAAAACCATTCTCTACTGTAATTTAATGTCAGAGGAGCTCCTCATAAAAATTTCAAGTCAATTGGAGCTAATTTCATCATTTAAATGGCCAAATCAAGTGAAATTGCATTTTTGGCATTAAAATAACTATAATAACTAAAATATTACTTTAAAAATAACTAAAGTTGGTTTTGGGAGCTCCTTATGACCAGAGGAACCTAAGAAAAATAAAATTGAAATTAAAATAAATACTTTATTTTTTAGCTATTGTTTAACATTTAAATAATTAAAAATTAATTTAAAATCATAAAAATTGCAAAGTTTTAAAACACACTAAAATTTCACATTTGGCTTCCTCATCGCTTGGGACCAATCAACATAATTTTCCTAATTTACTAAGTCGAAATATTAATTTTAAAGTCTTACAAAATGAATTTTCTCTAATTTTCCACAAAAATAATTCCAAAAATTAAAATATAAATCAAAAAAATATTGAATATATTTTTTTGGGTTTCTTGGACTTAGAGAAATTTAATAAAAATATAAAACTTAATTTTCTATTTAAATAATATTTTATATTTAATTAATGATCAAAACAAATAAATAATTTAAATAATTAAATTAAATCTCTAACAATCATGAAAATGGGTCCAAGTGGTCCTTTGCCCTAAATGAACCTCCAATAATTCCCTTAGTGATAGACGTTTTGTTTTGGTTGAGTTATTAAATTTTCATTGAAAATCCCTATTTTTGCATTAAAAATAATTATAAAATTAAGTAAATTTAGAAAAAAACAATTTTCTCCTCTCATGTTCTAATTAACCTATGAGTGGGGTAACATAAAATTTTCAAGTCATTTGAGTCTAATTTAATGAATTATAGGGTTTTAAGGCTTTAGGGGCAAAAGGGTAATTTTGGAATTTAAGACTTAAGTAATATTTAGGCTTAACCAAAGGGCTAAATAGGCAAAAAATAATCTTAATTGATATTTATTTATGATTGGAATATGAAAGGGATAAATTGTAATAATCAACCTCACTTTGGTCAGGTAATGGATAAATTTGTAATTTTCTTAAAATTGCTGAAATTTGGAAGAATATTTAAATAAAAAAAGATAATAAGGTGAAGGGTTGGATTTTTTGGAAAATCATAACTCACTAATTTTAAGCCCCAATTAATGGTTTTGAAATGATTTATAATTCACGATAAGGATTAAAGGTATAAACATTTAAATCTTTTTTCTAAAATTACAAATTTAACAATTAATTTTTAAGGGGCTTAGAAGTGAACTAGGCTCAATCAAAAATTTATCTAATGAGATTTAAAAATAATTTATAACTAATTTAAAATCTATTTAAAACACTACAAGCCCATCTTTAAAATCAAAGTGCTAACCAAATTGCCCCAAAGAGTCTTTAATAATTTACAAATAAAACTCCAAGTGATAATTACCCCATTCTTAGGGTTGGCTAGAACATCAGTTCATTGAGCATAAGGGTATGATAAAGATGAGTTATTAAGCAACATAATGAGTTTAAATGAACTTAAAACATTTTTAAGAGACTATGGAATATCTGGGGCCCAGTCACTAGATCTTTCTCATATTCTTTTAGATTTCTTGAAGCACGATTAAACTCATTATGCCTTGCTTAAGAAACCATCTATACACTTATGTAAATAGGACCCACAAAGATATGACATAGGATCTGGTAGACATACCTCAGACATGTACTTTCTGTTTTTCCTACCAGCATATTTTAATTCTTGCAAAATTACTTATATATAAATATGCCTTGTATATATATAAATAAATATATATATATATATATATGCCTTGCAAGTACTGAACTTTCAGGTCGAGAAACGAGAAGACTCGATAGGATGCTTTTATATTTTACAACATATTCTTTTTCTGCATTTTCTTTACTATACTTTTCCTGCTCGTGAACTTGCATGTTAAACAATGATGTCACCCTGCATGTTAAAACTGAAACTTTCAGGATAGCCACAAAACTAAAACTGGAACAAAAATTTAAAAATCAAGCAAGATAAAATTCACCACCACAACATTCAAAATATAAGACAACTTAAAATTTAATCACAACATCACAAAACCAAGATCACAACTAAATTAAAATGTCTCTATCAAATGATTGGGAATCCCTCGAAGGAGGTAACCTACAGTTGCTATCGAGTTTTCCTACGGTTTAAATGAAAGTATGGAGCTCATTGAGTTGAGTTTAATAAATTCATTTGGACAAAGTGAATTAGAGAGAAAATAGTGGTGCCGGAACAAGGGATCCGTAGGATCCTAACCGGTGTCACTCTAATCAACTTTAATACCCCCCATAAAATTTAAATAACCATAACCATAGGAGATAATTGATTTAACATCATAACTTGACACATTAGAAAACTTAAACTTGCTACGCCGATGAACTTGGAGCTAGTATTGTGGGTAGCACGACCAACTTCAACAGCAAAACATGTCTACACCAAGTAAACCATTCTTTAGAATTAAGCAACAATCCATTGGACTTTGAGATTGTTTCCTTATGCAACATAAATCCCCAACTTATCTTTAGGCCTTTGTATGGGTTTGACATACAATATATGCCATAACTCTCCTTAAGATTTTGAGGTTGTCGTTCGTCACGACCTAAATCCTCACATCTTCCATGTTATTTGTGTGATCGTTTTACATGAATGTAAGCATTAATTAATAAAATTGACAGGATGAGACATTCGATAATTCTAATTTCCAAAAATGAAGACAATTAATAGGATTGTTTTGGGAAGTCACCGAGATTCTCCTCCAGATCTATGACTTCCTCTAGCATCTCTCCTTTTGGATTCTAAACTAAATGTTCCAAATTTGAGTCATTCAGCTTTTACACATCTTTGTCTGATCTCGTTGAAAGGTCTTATTCCTTTGAACTCCCTGAAAATAATATCTGTTGATTTTTATCGAGAGTTTTCTTAGGTGACTTCCGTTATATATAATGTAATTCATGCCCTTATATGAAATATTTTTGAATCCAACTTAAAATAAACCCTATTTAATTTTTTATATTAAATAGGGAAACTTGTCGGCTTATAATAAAAATAGTTTTACAGACTTAACAGATGTCATACAATCTTTAGTTTCTTTAATCAAGCCTTACCAGCAAGTTATGTGTTTATTCTTCGGGATGAAAACAATATTTGCGGTATTAGGCTTGTTTATTTAAATTATTGGGATATGAGATTGGTCTGATCTTGTATTTTCAAAATTTTAAAATAATATTTTTTTCTAAATTACATATTAAGTTAAATTAAAATAGGTATTGGGATATCTATCCTAGTAACCAACAACTCGACAACAACCATCCCTTTTAACACCGACAAATTCCCATATTGACCATCATGACTTCGTTAGAACTTTTTAAATAGTGTGTTTCATAAGCAGGAGCAACATAATCTTTGAAAGAGAAATAGACACCATTGGCCCTAGGGAGTTCCGAAGGTCCATTGAGATTCCACTGTCGATGGGATCGGTAATAGTTTTATAAGGAAATGTGGCTGATTTGGCCAAACACTGCATCCCGGAAGTGGCATATCCCAGAGTATATATAACATTCAAAAGAATGCAAGATAGCAACATACTACGGTGGTTCCGTCCGAACACAGAATTGGAAGAAATACAGCCTTATGAGCTATGAGAAGGTTGTACCTCTAAGTACACATAAAAGGAATTTTTATCTTGGAGCGTGGCTTAGTAGGTCAGCTTGATCAGGAGCTCACCCCACCAAGGATGGACAGTTAGTGGACACCTTTTTGTACTGTGTTTTTATGCAGCAGATATGATGAGACATGTATCAGATATGCTTAGCTTATGATATGTTAGTACATGATGTTTCAGATGTATTCAGCATGTTGTCTTTTGATACTTCAACATGTACTCAGTCTGTAACTCGTATTTGAAAAAGATTAATGAAATTTCTTTCGATTTCAACTTGCTTGTCAAATTGCGCTCTTTGTGTGACTCATAAAGACCCACGGAATAATGTGTTGGTTCTAAATTATAATGAACAAAGAATGATACAACAAAAGAGTGATGTTAAAACTTAAAATATTTTTAAAAAATCAATCAACAAAAATTAAATTTTGAAAATATATTTTGATAATTAAATGTGATAAAAACAACAAGAAAATAAAATGATAAAATTTGTTGAGTTTGTTTCTCTCGATTCCAAGGTTTCTTACTCTCTGCTTGCGCAGCGCAACTATCTTGGTCTGCACCAGCTTTCTTCATATCCCTACAGAATTGCACATTCTGCACAAAATTTCACAAATTTTTCTCACCAATGTCTATCTTCATATGACACATATTTATGAGCTCAACACCACAAATTCTCGGCATTATTTTCATATTATTCTCGAGGTCAGTACTAAGATTCTGATTCCCTCCTGCTACCTCTTCGGTTGGATCTGAGTCCTTCAGCATTCCTTCCCAATGTAGTAATGTATTCCTCATCAGCTCTTGAGTTGGAACTGAGTCCTTGCACTTTCCTTCTCAATCTGATCTTTTTCGCTGCCTCTTGGGTTGCATCTGAGTCCTTGAGCATTCCTACCCAATGTAGTGATAAATTCCTGATTAACACTTGATTTGGATCTCAGTCATTGTGCTTTCCTTCTCAATTTGATCTTTTTCGCAACCTCTTGGGTTGGATCTGAGTCCTTGAGCATTCCTTCCCAATGTAATGATATGTTTCCATAATATATCAACTTTAGAGGAAGAGGATACATACATTCGATTCTGCATTGCTTTGCAATGATCCACTGTTGACCTCACTTTTGGTTGAGGTCTAG
>NW_018238405.1:0-377 GCF_001263595.1 Phalaenopsis equestris | reverse complement strand
TCGCCACCCTGCAACTTGTCTAGTAGGTATTAATTAATAATGTTCGTTCACAGTCACAGTTACTCCTCCTTTCTTAGGAACGTAATGAATTGGACTAACCCATGCATTATCTGAAATAGGTAGATACTTCTATCATCTAACCACTTTAAAATTTCTTCCTTAACAACTTCTTTCATAACATGATTCAATCTTCTTTGAGGATTTGCCCTGGGATTGCAGTTCTCTTCCATATAAATTCTATGCATACAAATTGAAGGACTGATTCCTTTAATATCAACTATTGTCCAGCCAAAGACTTTCTTAAAATGTTTTAGAATTTTCATTAATCTTTCTTCTTCTTGAAACATTAACTTTGAGGAAATTATAACTGGTAAAGT
>NW_018238404.1:0-2182 GCF_001263595.1 Phalaenopsis equestris | reverse complement strand
AATAGAATAAAAATTATTAAATTAGATTCACATGACGTTTTAAATCTTGTCTCATTCCTTAACGTCTTATGGCTACGTGATTAGGGTTATCAAAACGACTTTATTCGTGAACGTCTCATGTTAAACTCGCTAAACAAATGAGCCGAACACGAACACACTTTTTGAGCTCGAAATATAAACGAGCCGAAAACCAGCTGAGCCTGAGCTCGCTCGTGTTCGGCTCATTTTCACGCCTAGTTAGATTTTGAAGTTCAGAGTGAACATTACAGCACTCGTGCTGATATATATCTCTTTGGTTTTATCATTAGTCTAACCTAATTCCAACCGTTCCTAACCACCGAGATTAGCGACTTGAGAGCTGAGCAGCACGGGATATATGACCCGGAAAAGACAAAATGCACATTATGTGAGGTAATACCTAACTCGAGGCTGGCGTCAGGAAGATTTACCAGTAGATGGGATTAATCAGTATAATGATTAGCGGGGGCTAATTGACAAGATTAGCAGCCGAGGTAGTTGGAGGTGAATGGATATTGGAAGAAGAGTATTTGTTCATTATTCCTCATCGCCCAATCTGGATCCATCTCCTACCATCATCTGCCAAATAAACAACAATATCCGAGGCTCAATATTCCAATCGATATAATGCGCACGGAGTGACCGCCAAGGTTGATATGATTAGAAATTGGTATGTTATGCATGAGAGGAGTTTGTGTGGAGTGAGAGACTTGTGAGACTTGTGAGACTTGTGAGACTTGTGGGAGTGAGGTTTTGATTATTTTAGATGTAAGAAAATTATCACACGCAATTAAAAAAAAAAAAATAGAGGAAATGGTTGCGTTGACATTAGTGTCAGATTTTTTTTTTTTTTTTTTGGTTTAAAATAAGGAAAGAAAATAATTATGAAGCATGACCTAGATAAAAAAACTAGTATTAATTGTGGATGTGAATTGAAGGGGTTATATTTACACACATTTGGAGAAGATATCGGTAGAAAGCTAGTAAGAATGGGTTGATAAGTAGCATGATAAACATGGGTGATATAATAAGTTGTAGAATATCATGATTGTATTTGATATTGTTAAACCCAGATTTGTTCTATAAATCACAATCAAATAATAGAGCGTAGAATGGGAGAGATATAGGGGGGAGAGAGAATGTGCCACATCTTATTGATCATAGGGGGGAGAGAGATTGTGCCACATCTTATTGATCATGTTGTGTAAAATTTATAAAGTTGACTTCGCTTTGCAACGGCGCCAAAAAATTGATGTGGTATTTTATGAATAATAACGTTAAGCACTTAAAGTTGGGATTCTACGCAAGCATATGTATCGTTATCAAGTAATATAAGCCTTTCTTTTTAAGTCTCAAATATCAATCCTACGGGGAATGTTTAAATTTGAAATGATAAATTAACCAGGAAATTTACAGAAATTAAACAAAATTATTGTCACTCATTTTATAAAGTTTAAGATATTATCAAAGTTAAGTTATTTACTACTAACAGAATTTAAAAGCAGGTTTTAAAATTAATAACTACTAAATTATGTTTATGTGATGAATTTTTCTAATGGTAAAAATAAAAATCATCTTTCCCGCTGCAATGAGTTTTTGGTGAAATGAGATGAGATAAATAATTTAAATATGTAGTGTGTCAAATATGAAAAATTTTAATTCTCTACCCTGATTCAGTGTTATCAAAAATCATTGGTTAATCTTAGGTTTAGTCCCTAAATCCGTGGCTAGACTAGGAGGATACTGACTCCCACTCCAGAACTCCCACTTCCCTTCCCCTGAAGGCTAATTCTCGCTTTAATTTTTAAAAACTAAGATCAAATTGGGGATTTTTAGTTTGTCACCCTAGAAATCTCCAATTCTACACTCAACAAAGTATATTTCCCTATTTATTTACACTTAATCCCATGAACGAAATACTCCTTCATGAACTTAAATGTGATTCTCACTCTATTGTAGAACTCATACTCCATTTCTCAGATCATATGTTTCACAACATATTTTAACAATTCAATTGGTCAGATCGAAAAGTAAATGAAGAGTGAAGTTGAAAAATCATCACAATTTATTTTAAATTTTAACATTGGCACATCAGCATTATCTCTTCATTTCAACATATCTCAGACTATGGAGAAAGATAAAAGAATCTACTCAGGCTTCATGA
>NW_018238403.1:0-761 GCF_001263595.1 Phalaenopsis equestris | reverse complement strand
ACTCAAAATGCATGTGAGGGCATTTTATGTAAAACGAAAAAATAAGGTTCGGGTGATCTTCCAAAATCCTAAATCATATCTTGGTGAGCATCTATTAATTTGACTAAGGATGATTTCATTAAGCAAAACATATTAGGTTTAGTAGACCTCCAAGGTATCAAAAGGTCGGGAGAAAGAAGTAAATTCATGTTTCCCTCTCACCGCCTGGTGGAAAGTCTCGAGCACATTTAAACTTATTATGTCGCTTAATAACTCATCCTGTAAATACCTCTAATGCTCAGTGAACATTAATGTTTCTATTATCCCTAAGAGTAAGGTAATCATCATTTGTAGTTTAATTTGAGAATTATGAAGGTAAAGACCCTTAAAGGGGCAAGTTAGTGTTATAGAGACATTTCGCCAATTTTAGCTTTAATTTGGGTTTTAAGTATTTTAATGGTGTTCAATTTTTAGTTACATTCACTTTTCTAATCCTCATTTAATCAAATTTGATTTAGCTTAGGTCACTACTAAGCCCTTAAGATCTTGGTGGATGTCTTAATAATTTTTAAAAGAAATTAAATTTTAAGTGATGATGATTTAGTATACTTTTGAATGTCATTTGAACATCAAATGGGGTTATTAAATTAATGAGTTATTCACACTCAAAACCATATCCCTAAGTCTAGGATTGTTTAATTTGACAAACTTCCAAATTTTAATAGTCTAGGAAATTTCAAATTTATGCTTTAATTGGAAAAAGTGAAATTAGTTTCTACCAA
>NW_018238402.1:0-944 GCF_001263595.1 Phalaenopsis equestris | reverse complement strand
GAGTTGCTCTTGATTCTATAGATGATGACAAAACTACTGGTCCTGATGACTTCACTGCAAAGTTCTACAAAAGCTGCTGGACTGTGGTTAAGAAGGAAGTCATTTCTGCCATTCAGGAATTTTTCAAAGGAAACAATCCACCCAGGTACTTTACCTCTTCAACTATTACTTTGATTCCTAAAAACCAAGTCAGAAACAATTGGGGAGATTTCAGGCCTATTAGCTTAACTAATGTTATCACCAAGGTCAGAAGTAAAATCCTGGTCTTCAGACAACTTATTTGTACTAACCAAACTGCCTTCATCAAAGGGAGATCTATTTCTGATAACATTTTTCTTGCCTAAGAGATGCTTCTTGACTTGGACAGGAAATGTAGAGGGGGTAATGTTATCTATAAATTAGATATTAAGAAGGCTTATGACACTATCAGCTGGAATTTCATCCTTGAAACCCTTACTGCTAGGGGCTTTGCTTAAGGCTTCATTTTGCTGATCAAAAGATGGCTTCTTTGTAACAACCATTCTGTGCTTATTAATGGTTCCTGTCATGGCTTCTTTTCTGCTTCCAGAGGGATCAAACAAGGGGACCCCTTGTCCCCCACAATCTTCATTTTAGCTATGGATTATTTCTCTAGATTGCTAAATCAATTGTTCTCAAGCTCCCCCCATTTGGCATATCAGCACAAATCTAATGTCTGCATCAGCCATTTGGCTTATGCTGATGATGTGATTATTTTCTCTAAGGCCACTAAGATTGCTACCAAAATGCTGTATAAAGCCCTCCAGCATTTTTCAGCTCACCTCAGGTATGGAGTTAAATCTTCCTAAATGTCAATTTTTTCCTAGCGCTAATATATCTCAACAGACAAAACACTGGATTTCTAGTTACACAAGTTTCCATCTGTCTTCTTTGCCTATCAAATACCTGGGTGTTCTCTTAATCAA
>NW_018238401.1:0-11070 GCF_001263595.1 Phalaenopsis equestris | reverse complement strand
CTTGAACCTAAATCTATCAAGTGTATTTTTTTTTTTGTATGTCTCCAACAGAAAGGGGTATAAGTGTTCCTCTCATGTTACCAAAAGTGCTACAACTCCATGGATTTCATGTTTTTTAAAAATCAATCATACTATCACAAATATGATATTTAGAGGGAGAGTGCAAATAAACATTAATTTTGGGATGCACTTGACGACACCTATACAGCAACCCAACCGACTCCTCTTCCTACTATTCCACCTAACCCTCCTACCCTTGTTAAGGACATCCAACTAATCCAACCTGAAATCTATAATAAAGAACTTCATGTGTACACAAAGAAAAAGAAAAAATCACGAGCATATGAAAGACAACTAGCAATGATAGAACTAGTTTAACGAAAACATGAGTCCAATTTTACCTAAAATTTCTTGCGAGGAGTTTAGTACTTGTTAGAAATTATATTAAAAAATAATTTGTTTCTGTGATAAGTTATGGGGAATAAATTATTATTTTTGTATTGGATTTATTTACTTTCCTAATTTAGCTTCCTATTTTTTTATTTTTTTTATCTTTAAACAATTAATATGAATTAATTTATTGAAAATATTAGGTGTTTTATCTTTCATTTCATGTTATTTTTTTGTATTGTCTTTTTTATTCTAGGATTCATGCAAGGGTCATTTATACCTCTTTTCATATCATTAAAAATATTCCGCTGAATTTTGAAAGTCAACATAATATCTGAGCCTTGAAAAAATTCTTAGAGTACTTGACGGAGGAAAAGAAGATCTCCTGCCACCAAAAACTTCTTATTCCCCGCTCTTCGGCTCATCTCCGCCATATTCATTATTCCTTCTCACCCTTTGGTCTCCGTCATCATCGCATCACAAAGTGGAGACTGCTTCTTATAAATCGCCGGTTTAGGGTCTTTTCTTGGACACTCATCGGTTGCTCTGATCTCTTTTTTCCTCGCAGCTCCGCTCGAAGGTTTTTGAGCTTTACCGCGCTTTTTGATATTCTTTGGAAGTGCTTGGTGATTTCTAGGGCATTCCATGACAATAGAGGATGTTGTGTGAAGCGCACAGGCGATACCACTTTGATGACGATTGTGAACTTGGCTGTGATGGCAGGAGTTAAGGCCCCGAGCCATGCGATCCTTAGCGTCTGCAAATTGCTTGTGGCTGGAGGCGTTGCTAAAGGAGTATCAAGGACTGTTTTTGCTCCACTTGAGAGGCTTAAAATTTTACTACTGGCATCCAAAGGGATTTTGTGGCTTTACCAGCAACAAACTGGCAACAAGGATGCACAACTTACTCCTGCATTACGTCTTGGTGCTAAAGCATGTGCTGGGATTATTGCCATTACTGCTACTTATCCTATGGACATGATAAGAGGTAGGATCACAGTCCAGACCGAGAAATCTCCTTACGGGATTTCCAAGCATTAGCCAAAGTCTACAAAGAAAAGGGCTTCCGTGCACTGTGTAGTGTTGGCTTCCATCTGTCATAGGAGTTATTCCATATGTCGGTTTCAACTTTGCTGTATAAGAATCTCTGAAGGAATTATTAATTTCACCTAAGCCCATTTGGCCTTGCCGATGATGAAGAGTTGGGTGGTTATCTGGCTTTGATGTCTGTCATCTTCTTTTAAACTATGAAAGGAACCGAATTTTTTTTGAACAAGTTTGGTGTTCGATTACTGAGACGGAGCAATCATGAGATGATGACAACACTTTACCTTCAAGTCAACATTGTGAGTCAGTCCTTCCTTTAGAGTTTTTTTCGTGCAACAGATTCTTCTCTGAAGCTTTTTCCTGCCGAAGGCCTACCTCCATAACTTTTTTCCTTTCTCCACAACAGGCCCTCCTTCGGAGCTTATTTACGCAGCAGACCCTCCTCCGAAGCTTTTCCCTATAGCCACCCCGTTCCGGAGTTTTTTTCCGCAGCAACAGACCATCTTCTGAAGTTTTTCCCTGCAACAAACTTTTTTTCGGAGCCTTTCCCTGCAGCTGAACTTCTTCCAAAGCTTTTATCTTGCAGTAGGTCCTCCGAAACTTTTTTCCTGCAACAGGTCCTCCTCCGGAGCTTTCTTTTTTTCTGCAGGTCATACCTTGCAGTTTTTTTGGAGTTTTTCTACTTTGCTGCGAATTTCACTGCAGTATTACCTATAGAAGCCTTCCGCCTAACTACAGCATTACAAGAACTAAAGTCAAAGACAATCATAGTCAACTAGAAATCAGTTTTTTCTGCAGGTTGTATACTTTTCTGCAAAGTTTCTCGCAACATTAGGAAGCTACTGTCTACCTCCAAACATTATAGGAACTGCAACCACAGACAACAATCAAATAGAAATCAGCTTTTTCTGCAGGTTGTCTACTTCCCCGATAACTACCCTATAACATTACCATAAAAACCTTCGGCCTACCTACAAATACTACAGGAATTGCAATCTAAGACAACTGCAGTACGGGATGAAGACTTCAAGTTTTACTTCACAGGATCTTCCTCATTCATTTTTTAATGTTTTTAAATTCAAGTTGAACATGATTTTCAACCATGTTTCAACTTGAGGGGGGCAGTAGAAGTTATATTAGAAAATAATTTATTCTTATGAGAAGTTCTGAGGAATAAATTAATTACTTGGATTATATTTATTTCTTTTTTTATTTTAGGCTTTTCTATTTTATGTTGTTTCCTTTATCCCCAAACAATTAACATGAATTAATTAATTAGATATATTCGATGTTATATCTTTCATTTACTATTTTTTTATTGTTTTTCCTATTTTAAGATTTATGTAAGCGTTATTTATACTCTCTTTCATATCAATAAAAGTTTTCCGCTGAATTTTGAATATCAACAGTTTTCATGAGTTATCACCTTTCTTTTCTGAGATGTTGACGACGAGAAGAGTTGTACAAGATATCTAATTTAGGAGTATGCAATGTATAAGAAGTTATCCTCAACCTATAGAGCGTTTGCATCTAACCTTGATAGTATGCAGATTCTTAAATTCATTTATGAGACACTTGAAAATCTTGAATGGAGGAAAGTAGTTAAAGCGAAGATTCAAAGATTAAAGCATAATAACAAATGAATTTTTACTAAACTATCTCACATAAAAACTCAGTTGGATGCAAATGGGCATGCTCAATATCAAATAAAAAGTTGATGGAGGGTATTTAGATATTTAAATCCAGACTTATTGAAAAAGGTTTTACACAGACCTAGGAGACTGTTACATTAGTGCATAATTTAATGATAATTTTATATTTTATACGCTTAAGGGCATCGTAATCTTTTATTATTGTTGTTGTTGGATATAAAAAGACTTAATATGTTTAAGGTTAGGTTGGGGCATGAGATTATTGAGTTGTGGGCCTTAGGTTTAGGATTTTGGAGAGATACTATCTTTGAAATTATAGGAATCGAGAAAGTTCTTCTACCTCTCGATTTGTAGGTATTTATCTTTGTATTCTTGTTTAGCTTTTTTGATTATTGAATTATTGAAGAAAATATTTATGTTTGCCCTAATTTATGAGATCTTCTACCTCTCAATTTGTAGGTGTTTTCTCGATTTGTATTCACTTGTTGATTGTGACGCCAGATCATAACAAATTGGTATCCAAGCGAGGATTTTGGGAGTTCAACACTCTTAGTGACCGAACCCTGCGATATCAGCGTCGACGTGAAGAATTGCATCATATAGAGATTGGATCGCCTAGGGGAAGCCAACGAAGGGATTAGAGTGATACAATCATGAGTTTAGCTTGTTGTGGTTCATGACGTACAATGCTCTAAGACCCCGCTGACGGGAAGCACTGGGGATTACAACAAATAGAGACCGATAAGCTTTAATCACGACTTGATATGAGTTGAGCTTGCTGGGGAGCTGGCGTGGTCGTGTCTTACATTCGTGCCATACAGTTGCGACTTATCGTGAGCCGATCAGATCATTGCATATAGTTCTTCAACTATCTTCTAATTTAAACTGAGTGATATTGTCGTGATTTGCGGAAGTAGATGGGATCGCAACATGTGTCGTGATTCCTGACCGAACCGTGCCAGTCAGTCGAGATAATGACGGGATTTCAGTGCACAAAATTTTCGTTGTCTTTGTGATTGGAAATTTTTCTGGGAATAATGATAACAAAGAAAATAGGTGATTTGGAGAAGAAACTGGAGGAAGAAGTGAAAACTTAAATCTGACATAGAAAAATGATTTTTTCCCCATTGACAACCGATTCGAGAGCTTAGAGGAGATGCTGAGGATGCTATTGAAATGCAATCAAAGGCTCCATCGATGATTTAATTTGCAAACCTTACTCAAGGGTTGATCAGAGATTCATTGACTAAATATAAAGAGAAAGAGATCAGATGAGGGGAATATCAAGAGGAAAGCGTCCCCATTCAAGTACATCTTCACAGGACTCCGATTAGGGTTAGATTAGAGATTTGTGATGGAGGTGGTTGTTTTAAAACATGGAGAAGAAAGTATGCAATATGTAGGAATGAACACAAAGAGGAATGGAGAGAAGCAGGGATTAGATATGACTATGATTGAGGGAGGTAGATTTATCCTCGATACATGGGGGAAAATAACGTAGGGAGAGGAAGTCGGGGTGGAGATGTTAGGGTTAGGAAGTTGAAGATGCCGATATTTAAGGGAAAGACACACATGGGTTGTTGTATCGGGCAGAGCGTTACTTTGCTGTGAATGTGTTAGATGGGGAGGAAAAACTCATTTTTGCAGGGTGATGTTTGGAGGAGGAAGATCTAACCTGGTTTTAGTAGAGGGAGGCTTGATACCTGATTCGTTCATGAGATGAATTTAAGGATTCTTTGTTGGAGCGTTTCCGAGACATTCGAGAAGGAGATCTACACGAGCATTTCTACACCTTGACTCAGGAGGGCACTGTCATATATAAAGAGATATTCGAATTATTGTTAGGACGGTTGAGAGAGATTTCTGAATTAGTATTAGAGGGAAATTTCATGAAGAGCCTAAATCCCAATATATGGGCAACATTCTGACTATTGAGACCGCTGGAATTGAGGGAGATGATGGAGCTAGCCCAGATGATGGAGGACAAAAACTAGACGAAGAAGGCCAACATGAGTAGCATAAATGTGGCGCCGTATCGAATCGTTACAACCATGACGATACCAAAAGCTCAAATAATGGAAGTCCAGACAGAGGCTGCACAGGACAGTAATACTGGGCCTCGATTGAGAACGACACTCATGCGCCTTACAAAGATAGTGTTTCTGGAGTAGCTAATCAAGGGGTTATTTTTTCGGTGTGATGAGAAGTTTAACCCAAGACATAGTTGCAATGATCGAAAATTACAAGTTCTCATAATGCATGACGGGAAGACAGAGGAAGTAGAAACAGAGACACAACTGTGGTGGAGGATGAGGAACACTCACTTTTTTCCCACCTTGAGAGGATAAAATGTCTTTTGAATGGAGGATTATTGTTATGCTGGTGCTTAGCCTAACGATAATTTTATCTTTTGTATGCTTAAGGGCAACTTAGTTTTTTATTATCATTGTGTTGGGTATAAATGGGCTTATTAGGTTTAGATTTTAGTTAAGGCATGAGATTATTGAGTTTCAAGTCTTAGGTTTAGGATTTGGGAGAAATCCTATCTCTCGAATTGTCAGAATTGGGAGAGATCACCTTCTCTTGAATTGCAACTGTTTTTTTTGTATTCTTATTGAGTAGTTTGGATTATTGAAGAGAATATTTGTGCTTGCCCTAATTTATATGAAAAGGCCTGTTGATTTTGATGTCGGATTTTAACAGAAACCTTCACACCAGTTGCTAAACTGAAAACAATTAGAGTTCTTATTTCAGTAGCAGTTAATAATGAATTGGGACTGCATCAACTTGATATAAAAAAATATCTTCTTGAATGGGGATCTGGAAGAACTGTATATGGGATACCACCAGGGCTTGAGAAATATTTCAACAAACACCTAGTATGCAAACTTAAAAAGTCTCTATGGGTTTAAGCAACCACCAAGGGCGTAATTTGAAATGTTTGCTAAAATTATGAAATCTAATAAATATTCTTAAAGTCAAGCTGATCATATATTATTCACAAAACACATTCATAGAATTAAGATTACTGCAGTGATCGTATATGTGAATGATATGATTCTTACTGGTGATAATGGAAAAGGAATTCTTGAAATAAAAAAAAGTGCATGCCGCTGAGTTTGAAATCGAGGACCTAGGAAACATGAGATATTTTCTAGGTATGGAGGTAGCTAAGTTAAATAAAGGCCTTGTTATATCACAGAGAAAATACATTGTAGATTTACTAAAGAAAACATACATGAATGGATTTAAACTTGCTGACACTTTAATGGAACCCAACAAGAAGTCTAATAGGGGAGAAGAAAACATATCTATGAATAATGAAAGATGCAATAAATTGGTAGGGAAACTCATATATCTATCATATACTAGGCCAGATATTGTATGCTCTGTCAGTGTTGTTAGCCAACACAAGAATAACCCACATAAAGAGCATTTGAAGATGGTGTACAAGATTATGAGATTTCTCAAGAAGACTCTTGATTATGGATTAATTTGAGAAAATCAGAAATATTAAGATAGAAGTCTACAGTGATATATGTTGGGTTGGATAACTCATTGAATGAAGGTCAACTACAGGTTACAACTCCTATTTATGAAGAAATCTGGTTACATGGAGAAGTGAGAAACAAACTGTTGTTTCTAGAAGCAGTGCATAATCAAATTATATGACACTCGCCTTAGAAATATGTGAAGAGATCTAGATTAAAAATTATTAAGGGAATTGGGGTGCACCTCCAATAGGTCTATACATATGTTTTGTGAGAGTTACACAACTATCAATATTGCCCAAAATCTTTTGCATAATGACAGGATCAAACATATTGAAGTTGATAGACACTTCATGTCTGAAAAATGTTAATGGTGGAATTATACAATTAAGCTACATCCTGACACACCAAATAGTAGTTGATGTTTTCACCAAAGCTCTTTCTTTAAGTTCCTTCTCAGAGTTCAATACCACGCTTGGTCTCTACAATATCTATGATCCAGCTTAAGGGGGAGTATGGAAAATCAGGAAGCAATTGGCTGCTTCCTGGGGTGGGCTGTCCAACCACCTACCTATCGTGGAAGATTGAATTGAGAGATAACTTTGGAAACTCCTTAATTAGTTTTATTTTCATTTTGATTTATGTTTTTGTTTTAGAACTATTTCCTTTTCAAATTTAGATTATATATATTTGGTATGTTCATAAATTAGGAGGGTTTGGTTTCCATTTCCCTATATACATGTACCCTAAATGTGAATAATGAAGTGAAGTAACTTGTTCTCCCATACACATTTCATGTTTTTACATGTCTCACACTTAAACCTCCATATTTACACACATAGTACTCAAATCTCTAATTTTACATAAAAATAAAACTATTATCACTTTTTAAAAGATATATACCTTTTTATGCATAGGTTTTAAGCGCCAAAGTTTTATGTAACTATGAAAGTTTATGTGTGAGATATGTAAATAGATAAGAATAATGTGCTATGTATGTAAATTTCCCCAACTTTTTTTTGTGTACATTACATATATTTATCATCTATTAAGTAGAATCCATTATTCTAGGTCTCTAAAGTGGATTTGGCTTGCTAATTTGAGTCAAACCCTCTAATAATAGCTTTAATGGGTTGGCCTAATGACTACTAATTTAAATGGGCTAATAATGTAAACAAGTCTGTTGACATAAATATGTGCGCCAAAAAATCGACTTCGGGACAAACCACCTTAGAAAAGGATACGAGTTATGTCAAGCAAAAAAATTATGCAAGTAAAAGGGAAACAAAATCCACAAGTGCACGCATGCACATATACACGCGCCCTTCACATATGCTCACATCCAAATGTAATACATATATTATTAATTAAAAATATAAAAAAGGTAAGAACTATAAATAAAATAGATAGATGAATAATATGTAATAAAACAATAATAGAAAATGTATAAATAGTATTAATAATGATTATATACATATAAAATATATAATAATAGTAATAATAACAATAAAATATGTAAGAAAATGAATAGTGTATATATATAGATTATTTTCTGATGTAAATAATAATAGTAAATCTGATGCCCTTTTGTTATGATGTCCATGACTTCTGAGCTTTTAAATTCCTTGGCTTCTGCGGAGGCATTTGTTTAATGCCAGTAACAAACAATTCTTATTTATTAAATCTTTCTTTCTATCCTCTTTGATTGGCGAAGGTGAGGGTTCTTCCACTGCTTGGCTTTCAAATAAGCTCTCCCATAGATTATTTTCTAGCTTTAGATTTGGTTATGATGATTTTTCTTTCTGACGTATCTAAGAGCTGATACCAAATTACCAAAATGATTCAAAAATAAATAAAAAGGTCATTTACATACATATCACCCAATTCTGACGTATTTACATATCTAATACCTAAACTTTGCTTTTTACATTTATACCACTCAAATCTTTCATATCACATAAAAAAAAGACCCCCATTTTAACTTTTAGAAAGTGAAATATACATCTTTTCATGTATAAGTAAGGTGGCATGTACATAAAAAACTAAGTTTAGGTGTTAGATATGTAATACATAAGAATTGAGTGGTATGTATGTAAATGTTCCTGAATGGAAAACTGGTGAGAAATTCGTTTGAGGGAGAAGTCTTACTATTTGAAAACTTAGTGGTGGAGTTATTCACATGCAGAAGATACTCCATTAAAGTAAGATGCTTGAACTTGTGGATTTTGGCTAAACTTCATTAGTATTTAATTTAATCCATTTGCTTTTTCTTTTATCAATCGAAGGATGATAAGAAATTAATTTTCATGAAGGAGAATTTAGAATGTAACGGAAGAAGAAGAACTAATTTGAACAAAACAATAGGGAGAAGCTCTTACTTTCACCTTGATTTTTTTATCCCTTGGGTTTATTTTACATCAATTCAAACACACAAAAAAAAATAGTTTTCTGAATTTGATCTACAGTCAATCACACATCATAAAGTATTAAAAATACAATGAATTTACTCTACACTACCTTCTGAATTCATTGACATCCTAAATTCTTGCAAACAGACGGCCACTTGGATCCATCAAAACTGGAGGAAAAAGTTATTGTATCGCTCTCTCTCCTTTTATTTATCTATTTTTTTGGTGTAATTTGACGGTCAAATTTGCTCCTTAGCACTTGAAGTCTTAAGTGTCCAATTGAATATATGTTTCACACATATTTTCAGATCTTATAGTTCAAGTGTAAGTTGTGTAAATCATCAAAAATCTTATCCCGAATGCATACTTTTTCTGTATTTATAGCAATAAAAATCAGGGGCATTTACATGCATAACACACAATTCTAATGTATTTACATATCTCACGCATAAACTTTCATATTTACACACATTGCACTCAAATATTTAATATCACATTAAAATTAGTACTATTATCACTTCTAAAAGTGAAATACACCTTTTAGAACACCAAAATGCTATGTATGTAAATATGAAAGTTTAGGTTTGGGGTATGTAAATATATAAGAATTGTGTGATAATAAACTATGTTTTCTGCATTTAATCGCAGAACTTTGTTCAGGATAAAACTTTTGGTTTTTTTCCTTCTAACCAAATACATGGTTTTCTCAGGTCCTTCAAAAACCTGAAGCTAGAATTCTTGGCGGTCGTGTTGTTGGTGGAATCACTCAGCGTTTCGCCGCTCGTCTGCTCCAGCAGGTTCTCCGCTCTCCCCTCACAGCTGCAACACAGTAATGGTAATTCATTGTGAATGGCTAATGGCAAAACTTTTTGATATTTAATGCGAAAAGTAATTTCTTCTCATTAATGAAATCATTTGATTTGATTTTCACATTTTTCCATGGCCATAATTTAGAATAGAAAGATTTACATACATACCTCTCAATTCTCATGGATTTACATATCTAACACCTAAACTTCAATTTTTACATATATATCACCTACATATGCATGACAAGGTGTATTTCACTTTTAAAAGTTAAAATAGTGATATTTTTTATGTTATTTGAAAGATTTGCGGTATATATGTAAAAAGTAAAGTTTAGGTGTTAGGTATGTAAATACATAAGAATTAGGTGGTGGTATGCAAATACCCCTCTAGAATACTGCATAATCTATCAAGGCGGCATCTGCCAAAGAGAATATGCTTGTAGATATTTTAGTTTTATGATGTTAGTTTCAATTGAGCTTAAGATTAATTTAATTCTCATGGTTGTGTTCAAAAGCTTTTTTAGATTTTATTCGAGTTGAATATGAACTCTAATTAGGCTTGGAATATGTTGTTGACCTCATTTTGAGGTCATTTCTTCTCTCTTTAGATCGTAGGATCTAGCTCTAAAGTTTCCTATCAACTATCTTAGAGGACTAGAATTGAGACTTACCCCTTTTAGAAATTCGAACCACTTCCTGATTCTTTTGTGGTGTCTCACCTGAGTTGTCTCAAACCATCACTATTTGATCGAGTGGTTGTGTTCATGGACTATCATAATTTGGTCGAGCGGTTAAGGACCATCATGTGGAGGCCCAAAGAGAGATCCTGTAGGGTTTAAAAGCCTTACCCATAATGACTTTAGTACATTCACACACACAAATATCATAGTTCGCGACACTTATGTCTGCAAAAACTTCACAAGTAATCGAAACACAAGTCAATTTTTGAAATGACCGATCAAGAACCCGAATTTTGAAGTGAAATCAAATTTGACGCATTTTTGACCCGATCGTCGATGAGGTTGTCCGGAAAATCTTGGATGACGAAACGGACTGCGCTGACGCGTCCAGAACGTCAATTTTACCCAGGAAGGATACCCACTTTGCTAGGGTTCCGAGCACGAGAAACCACACGCTAATTAATATACTTAAATAATATAATATAATAAAATAAAACAAAATAATAAAAATAAAAAGAAATCTTTATTTTAAACCTTATTTCACCTAAATCACACATGTAGCCTCCCCTCCCTTCTTCCCAGTCGCGGCTCGAT
>NW_018238400.1:0-610 GCF_001263595.1 Phalaenopsis equestris | reverse complement strand
TATATCTTATTTGGTGAAAATCCAAGTAGTATCCAATATTCTCTATTTTCACATTGCATTCTAAAGCTATGTAGAAGTCATTTTAGGGGCCTCTTCCTTTTATTTTCTCTTCAATGAACTTTGTAATGAGTGCTTAGTCTTTCTTGGGGTAGGAATTTCATGCAACTTTAATTGAGTTGGCTCCTTCCTCTTCAAATGTGCTCTCTCTCTCTCTCCCTATGTTGTGTTTAATGGTTAGTAGGTTGTTTTCAATTATACCTCCTCTTGTTAATAGCAAGCATAATATATTATGTACCATTATTCTTGAATAATATTCAATTTTTACAAATCTTTTTTCATAACACGAGCACTCTATAGTAGAGTTTAATAATATACGAAATAGATTGGTAGTCATCTACATTCCATCTTTCATTTATTGATAAATGTTTTGGTGACATGCCAATGATGCATTCAATCAAGATTCCTAAATACCTGACTTTGCTACAATTCAAGTATGTATCATTGAAATTCAATTATTTAAGAAATTACACATAATTGTTTTTTTAATGAGAATAAATAAGTTATCTACAAACTTGGATATTTTTTAATGTGCATTTAGTTACTCTAATTA
>NW_018238399.1:0-865 GCF_001263595.1 Phalaenopsis equestris | reverse complement strand
AAGCTCTTATACCGAAGATAACCCAAATAATGATAAGAAAACCAAATAATATTGTTGAATTCAAAATAGGAAAATAAAAATACAAATGGAAATAGAAATGGCAACGAACATGACAAAAACACAACAAGGATTGTATCTCAAAAGGATGGTGATCGGCCATGCGGGATGTAGGGGTGTTAGATGGTTGTGTTTGGATAGCGGGATGGTGGAAGTTAGTTGCGGTGGGATGGAAACAGGATGGGTGGAAGGCAACGACAAATAATCTTGAAGGTTGATGGATGCTGGAAACAACAAAGGGGTTGGAACAGCGATGGCAGCAAGAAGCAAGGGTTAGAATAATAGCGGCTACAAAGATGGAGGTTTGGAACAACGATGAAAACAAAGAGAAGGGAGGGGAAGGCGATGATGATGGCTGAAACTGTAGAAAAGCAATAAGGAACGATAATTTGAGGCAACTATAGCAATGGCAGATGACAAAGAGCGACGTGGGAAGAAAACAGAGGGATGGAGGAAGTATAATCACCATCTTAGGAGTGAGAAACACCCGAACCACTCGACCTTTGGATATAGCCCTAGAAAGGAAAACCTGAGATGTTGGTAGCTGTGCTGAACAAAACTCATGATAAAATTGAGAATCCAACCCTACTACAATACATATATAGGAAATGACTAGAAAGGAATGAATAATAACATAAAATGGGCTGGAAATTGGAAGAATATAGAAGGAACGCCGTTCAGATCAGTTTTGTTCTGCTCCAATCGCAGGAAACGACCGTTTGACCTGCGCAGACATGGTATCGTGGGATCTCTCCCGCTCCTGCATCATTCAAGCTCCCGTGTCAGAAATAGTCTCCTTAGTCCATAA
>NW_018238398.1:0-5958 GCF_001263595.1 Phalaenopsis equestris | reverse complement strand
TATAAAACTAATACTAACCAATTTAATTTAAAACAAAAGGTTACGTATCACTTGTAGAACGCTATCCATAATACCAATTCATCCAATATAGATAAGCACATATTACAACAATGGTTTGTTCTTATATAAGTTATATTCAGTTACACAAGCTTGTGTCTCTTGAAAACTTTCAACTATAGTGTATTATGTAAGTATGAATGATATAAGTCAGTCTGAGATAGGAGATGTTATAGACATATAAGCTACAAATAGTTATGGCTCCATGGATACACAAATACTAAAGCACATATTAAAGATTACAGCGCCACTTTGGTATCCACTTGAAATTAGTAAATGAACAAGTTCCTTCAAATCTTCTTGTATCATGGGCCTAAGAGTAAAAATTCTACACATCAAGAACATGTGGATAACTCTTATCCTATTATAATTAATTATTAAAAGTATTTATAGTTTAATTACAACTGATATAATGACCTCATGGTTAAATTGTCTGCACTCATTAGTAATTAGGATCTTCTTAAGAGAAGAAAAGTTAAAGAGGATATTTTATCTAGATACAATAAAAAAATGTATTAATTCAATGTGAGAATTTTAGATAAATATATTATGCATATCCATTACATGTTTGTAAGATATTCATAAAGCTTACAAAATAAGAAATTTTCCTAATCAAAGATGGTGAGATTGAAGGGTATGAATCAAGATCCACTTACATCTTAGATGTTATACTGAAAAACCATCGATATGTTTTACTATTGTTTATTGAACATATAATCAAAGGAAAGCGATATGGGCATAACTTAAAGCCAAAAATTATTTTTTTAGATGTAAAAGCGGATTACATCATTGACTTATTATACAAAAAAAAACAAAAAAAAAACTTGTCAATGTCTTGAGAAAACTATCAAATATGTAGAAGAGTCCCTAAAGTATTCTTTCAAAAATTATCATCATAACTATTAATGTTAAATAGGAAGAACCCATAAGCAATTTTTTATCATTAGCATGACAATTTAGGATGATTCAATATATTTTCTTCACTTCAAATTTTAAAATTAAGAGTTTTAAAGTTACATGTAATTCAATATTAAGTATAGATGGAATATTGTAACATTTTTTCTTATGACATTGGCACAATGTTTTAATATTCAAATTTGCCCATACAATTTGTAATTATTGACTCAAGAAATACTTATTCATGAACAAATTTCATGAATACACTAAGGGAGTTAATAAAAATAAGAAAAGTCTTAGTATTCATCTCAGTTATACAAAATAATATGCCAATATTTTATATATAGTAAATTTAGAGGAACATTTTAGAGCTTACACTCATCGTATTGCAAAAAATATCAATATAAGTTTGAAATTAATAATAATTATGGGAAATATCACTTAAATTATAAAGCTTCTAAAAGATTTATGTTCACTACACACTAATAAAATATGGATCAAGAACCTTTCAATTGATACCTATCTAGAGAAAAAATTTGGCTTTGAGAAGTAGTATCAACCTTCATTCTCATGGAATTGATAGAACTTGACAACAATGCATATTTTAGAGAGCTTCAATTATATTAGAAAAATTGTATAGTCTCATCAAATGGCTATTTATTTGGAGTATTTCAGACATATAATTTGAAAGTGTTTCTTTGATAGAAGCATCCTTATAGTTAACATCATTATTATGTTGGTCAAGAAGCATAAGAGGTTGTGGAAGCTCTTTAATAAGGCTTAAAGTATTTTATTGTGAACTACATTAGTCAATTTAAATTGTATGCTCTTATGGATATCTTAACAATGAAATAAATTTGTGTGGAAAAACATGTACTTGTTGAAAATTTGATGACCTCTTAACATGCATTAGTTGTTACTTGGGACCTGGGTAATAACTATTAGAGCTTATGTTCAAGTGATTATATGTTGAAAGTATGATGGTTGTATAAGCGAAAAATACATATCCAATTAAAAATAAGGATATATATATTATGCTACCCTCAATTATGAAGTTGAAGAATAGTCGTCCAAAAAAGAAAAGTACTTAAAATGGAACAAATGATGTTGTGCAAGTTATAGTTGATATCGATTTAAAGTTCATATCCAAGTTATTTATAAGACCGAATGTCTTCCACCTTTTTGTTAGCTTTAACTTTATCTTTCTTGTATATATAAGAGTATTATAACTATTTTTATTTAATAAAGTTTTGAAGTAATATTATTGATTGTTTATGCAATAATTAATTTGACACAAGATTCATTGCAAAAAGAAACATACCAATAACTATAGCTCAAAGAAATAATATGAAGATTAATTAAGGTCCCATGAAAAGAGGCAAAATAAAGTCCAAGATTTTTATTTTATAAGTTTAGTAAATATTTTTTAAGATTATAATTTATTTAAAGATTATGTGTTGGGGCTACCCTACTCCCTCTCTTTTAGCATTTTAATTATCTCTTTGTAAAAAACATTTATATGTAATTGGATGGAATTAAAAGTAAGTTTAAATGTGTGTGGTAAGAATTTATGTGAAAGAAGTCAATTGAGAATGACTTGGTAGTTGGCCTCGTCGTCGAAGGAAACTTGATGTTGCCTTCTTGCTAGTTATTTTGTGCATAATTATTATATGTTGTATTTGTCTGGTCTTGTTCATCCACTATATTATGATTGTTTCCATAATTCTTGTTCAACAAAATTCAATCATATTCAAGTTAATATTGTCAACTAAAAACCTACTACACTAAGACTTAACCTCAAAAAAATCCTCGCAAATCGTAAAAGTAATATTTCACATAGAAGTATTTAGCAAAGTTTCCTCAAATAAAGTTTGTATTCTAAGCCCTTGACCTAGTTGTTTCGATATCAGTTAGACTAAGGATTCACTTTACCTTGTCTATTAAAAAGTTTGGAATTTTTTTTAAGTATAAGTAAATTTTAATATTCTCCAAATAGCTTCATTCTATAATTATTCAAATGATATTTTAAAGGGATCTTAAGGCCTGATGTTATTTTTTTTTTTCTCCATAGTAGATGTTTAAAGTGGAAATAATTATTCTTGAGTTGGATGGAGTTATAACCTGGGTTGAGCTTTTTGTTACCTTAATTCCTAACTCCACATCAAATACACCCCCTTTAAAGCCCATATATGCTTTCTAGCCATCTGAGGAAGAGTTTCAAACTTTAATTAGCCATAAGGAGGAGATTCAACCTGACGTCGCACTATAGATGTAAGTTTTATCATTTTGATGATGTATTACTCATTTCAAAGATCAAAATAATTAATCGACTATGAAAAAAAAGGTGATAAATGGATTTTTTGGTGCATAATATTCCTAAAGAAAATAAGAATAGGCTTTTAATGAGCTAGGACCAATGTCTCTTATCTCAACATATATAAAATACTCACAATAAATTTTATAATTGATTTAAATTTTAAAATTAAAATCAATGAATTTGGGTTGACCAATCATCTAAGATGATATATTTTATAAAGTTAAATACACTCAAGAATACCTTTAAGAAATGCTCTTAACAATAAAATCCTACACATAATTTGATATGCTTGAGAGGATAATAAAAAATATATTATGATTTTAACAATAGGATAATATAACTTTCTATGCTCTAACACAAGTTAATCCACAATTGAAAGGATGAATTCTCATCACTAAGATAATTTACTCTTCACATAAAAAATCTTATATGATGGTGATTAATGAACCACTAGAAAACTAATGTTAATGATCTTAAAAGAATGTTCAAATGAGAAACAAAGACCTAGAGCGGATGGAGTTAAGAAAATGTTAGGTCAATATGTGTCCAATCAAAACATATTTAAATGAAGTTCATGAATGAAAGAAATAAAATTTTGTAATTAAATTTATGCAACACACATAAATTACACAAGGTTTTAATGGTAAACACATATCCAGACAAAAAGACTTTGTTCTTAAACATGTTTATTAAAAGAGCACATAAATAGAAATAAAAACACAAAAACTATGACATAAGAAGAGGATAGAACCGATTTAAGCCTTTTAAGATTAAATCCACTCCTGCATTCCTTTACATAGATTCTACACATTTGCTCGCACTCACACTCACTAATCATACACTTTAATAGGCACAAAGTTCCACATATGCTCTACACGTATTATTATATTCTCTAATGTCAAAAATTGCTTCAAATTGCTCTAATGCACTCCATAAATGACGCGATCATGCTTACAATCATTAATAGAAAGATGGGAGTTCTGGTGGTTTCTGTAAGTCGCGATTTCATCGTTGCCATCCCACCTGGCTTTAATGGTGACTGCATTACAAAGGTTTGTCATTGTTTTGAGTGAAACCGAAAGGGGGAGAAACATAATCTAGAGTTTTGCCCAGAGATGAGAATTTCGGGCGAAACTACGAGTGAGGGAGGATATAGGGGAGGGTTCAGGGTAGAGAGAAGAAGAGGGACATGGGTTTGTGATTTTAATTTATTTTCATTGAAGTTAATTTTATTGATTTAATTTAGTAAGAATTAATAATAAATTTATATATAATCAAATTAATTATAATTAGAGAAAATTATATGTAATTATTTTAATTAATAAATAAAAATATATTTTAAATTTTAAATTATTTAAGAAAATTCTAAGTAATTATTGATTTATATGATTAATACATGATTGATATTAAATATTACTTAATAAGTAATTAGTTTACACATAAATTATAAATTATTAATTAATATAAATTCACTTTTTTTATGCACTTTGAAGCTTAGGATAAACATTTTTATTTTTTTTCTTATATAACCTTAATCTTTGGATGTTTATTTGGATAAATCCTCCTTAATTATTCTAAACCTGTCAAATAATTTCTTAAGGTTTTTTATGATTTATTTACTAATATGCCCGAATAATTTTCAAAATTTAATCACCTTAGAATTTGTTAAATAAGGATTAACAAAATTTACTAAACTCTATTTAAATTAGATTAACGATATATGAATTTACTAAATCTGGCTCATGCCAATTGCCAAATACTAAATAATGCTTGGAGCCAAAAGCCCCTTTACGCCGTTAGAGAGGTAAATGATGAAGTTTTCAGGGGTATGAATGTAATTATGCAAATCCCCCTAAAGTAAACTTCTATAATTATGATTTAAGTTTTTAAAACTTATCTATTAATTTTACTGTTAAATTCAGCATCACCGGAAAACCAAAGCAAAACAGCTGAGCAAGAATAGTTATGGCCTTGGACGTAGAGATACGTGCCGAGTCCAATCAATAATCTCCACCTGGAGCTGATAGAAAAAAAAAAACTCATTTTCTTGTGATCCGGCCCGGTAACTTAGAGGAACATTCCTCCCGTGTTATTCCACATTATTCAGGTGTTATTTTGATGATATTGATGTGTTATTTTGTTATTATAACAATGAGAATATTTTTAGAATACAATAATACATGAATACCACCATAATAACACCTGAATAATACATAATAATAATAATAATAATAATAATAATAATAATAATAATAATAATAATAGGGAAAATTTACATACATGCCTCTTCCTATGTATTTATATATCCAATACTTAAGATTCTATTTTTACATATATACCGTTTTACTAGTGCATTAAATTGAGCTTTAATAGTTCTTCATGAGAACTATTTCATCCTCAATTTAAAGAGTCTCGGAACTATTTTGTCATTTCTTCAAATTCTGCGCTTCAATATTTTCATGAGTACAAATAAGTTTCACGGAGGTTACAAGGGAGTATAACCCAGATATAACCCTCCTATAAATATTACATCAATACTACGCACGTAGAGTAACGTGCATAGCCAATGAAATCACGCCACGACACCCCGTGCGACGAAAAAAAAAAAAGACCCACTAACACGGGAAATATTTCCCCCGTGTTATTCATGTCTTATTGTGTCCCGAGAATATTCCTGATGTTATAAT
>NW_018238397.1:0-374 GCF_001263595.1 Phalaenopsis equestris | reverse complement strand
TAATGGCTTCCAAAAGTAATTTTAAGAGTTCAACAACAAATTCCATGAATTTCTTCCGAATATTTTCTTCACATTCTCAAAATTTTCGGATCTCCTCAATGTGGAAGAAATCCATGGTGAAAATCAAATATTTTTAGTTTGGAGTGAATATCTTACCTAAAGATGATCAAATCTAGTGTCAAAAAGCCTTGAAATCGCCTCAAATCTAAGATCTCTCAAGCCCTCGGTCAAAAATTGCATTTTTAGGAGGAAGGGGATGATGAATAGTGGCAGTTGACTGATCAGAATCGCGGTTAAAGGTGTTTTTTCGCAAGCTCGTCGTCGGTGGGGTGTTCGGTACTGTCAGCGCGCTCTATTGAAATTATATCCTAAGT
>NW_018238396.1:8680-9201 GCF_001263595.1 Phalaenopsis equestris | reverse complement strand
GGCTCTCAGTTTGGTCATATTCAGGCCACTAGGCTAGCGAGCTGGCCAGGGGAAGGTGGCTAGGTGCTCATGGTATCCAGAGGAATCCATCAAAACAATTTAATGCAAATGTGTTTTGATTTGGCAAGGATATCTTAAGCATGTGTATTTTTAAGAATAAGATCCCTTAATTTGGGGGACCTTTGGTCCATGGCTTATTTTAGGTGGTTAGATAGGTTTTGGCTCAGCCTTCGGGGTCAACTAATGGTTGTGGTGGAGTTAATTTTGTTGCTTTAGGGTGGTTGGGTCATATTTAGTGCATGGGTTCAATGTGGGTTCAAGTGATCAAAGTATGGGTTTGGGTTAGGTTAGCCATGTCAAGTGACCCAAATAAATGTTTCATTTGGTGTGGATGATCATAATGAAGAACTTTAATGAAGGATGGAAGTGGTTTTGGGCTCATTTGAAGGGTAAATTTGAGAGAATTTTGAATTTTAATCAATTTGGTCATGTTGGGCTAGGCTTGGGTCTATGTTGAGCTA
>NW_018238396.1:3998-5032 GCF_001263595.1 Phalaenopsis equestris | reverse complement strand
TTTGCAAAATTTAAGTGCATTTTAAATGACTTGACCCATGAAATTATTTCCAAAGGTTTCCCTAGTCAAGGTGGACCTTCCAAATTTTTCTTAGGATTTTCTAATCAATATGCTAATTTCCATGATTATTTTAAAGAAATAATGTGGAATAACTTGAAAATTATAGATCTCTGTATAAGAACCCCCTCTGACTTTGGAAAGATCAGAGAATGTTTCTCCTGACAGAGGTTACAACATGTCAAAGTTTAAAGCCAAGATGATATATTAATATGCATGGAGAATAAAATGATTAAAAACAGTGTTTAATTAATTAAAAAGAACATATGCATAATATGGTCTTGAAATTTATTCCACATTGTTCTCCTCTATTCACTGAGCAAGGAGTATTTTTATTTTATTTTTGTGATTTTTCTACACAAAGTTATGGATTTTCTAAGTTAAGGGTATTTAAATAAATAAGAAAAGACATATTTATCTATTTAAACCGCGCGTGCCACCTCATCCTACGACGGCTCCGAAGGCATGCATGGCGTGCTCTAGTTAGACACCGCCGTCGACGTAGCTTGTTGACTCAGTTCGCTGTTTATGTTCCAAAGTGCTGCCCGACTCAATCTTGGCCATCCATGTGATACACGCGCGATCGAACGACTCCCCGTCATCATCCTTGATAGAATGATCACGTGACCATCCACACTAAAACCCTAAGATCTCAGTCTAGTCTCAACCAAATCACTTCGGATTTGATCCTATGGACTCATTTAAGTGAGACGAACACATCCATACGGTTAATGTACTACGAAACCAAGCTTAAGTAGAAATCAAGCCTAAGCAGATGGAGAATCAAAATAAGCTCGAGAGGAAGAGAAGTTTTATACCTTTGCTCTGAGAAGGCAGCCTTCAATCAGAGATGCTCGACACGTTTGTCGGGGTCCAAGGAGGCTAGGGATTGAGTCCCTCGTCTTGGTGTAAGGCCTAGGTATGAATTCGACCAAGCTCGATTTCAGGTGTTGGTCTAGAGCTATGGTAGAGGCTCT
>NW_018238396.1:2587-3555 GCF_001263595.1 Phalaenopsis equestris | reverse complement strand
TTTTTGGAAATAATATCCCTTAATTTGGGGAAACTTTGGTACATGTCTTGATTTAGGTGGTTTCATGGTGTTTTTACTGGTCACTAATTCCAACCAATGGCTGGGGTGGAGTTAATTTGGTGACTTTTAGGGTGGTTAGGTCACATTTAGTGCATGGGTCCAAGTGGGTGCAAATGACCAAAACATGGGTTTGGGCTAGGCAATCCATGTCAATTGGCTCAAATAAAAATTGCATTTGGTGTAGATGATCCTAAGGAACAACTTTGGTGAAGGATGGAAGTGGTTTTGAGTTCAATTGAAGGGTCAATTTGAGTGAATTTTGAACTTTAATCAATTTGGTCATGTTGGGCTAGGCTTGGGTGTAGCTTGGGTTAGACTTGAGCTAAGTCCAAATTGATTGTTGTAAATGGTCAATAAGGACCTCATGAAGATTTTTCAACATGAATTGGATGCCAATTTAGAGGTTAAGACAATCAATTGGGTGAAATTTGGGGACTTAGCCAAGTTGGGGCTAAATTTGGGAATTTTGGATTTAGTTCAAAATCAAATAGATATGAAGCTTCACCAAAGACAATTGATGGTTGATTTTGACGTATAGTAAGTTGGGTCCAATTGACTAGGCTATGGGTTCAATTTGGTGAGATTAGGTCATATGGTCAAAATTGGGGTTTTGACCTCAATCAAAATTAGGCTCAAATCATGGACCAATTGAGCTTGGATTTTGTTTAATTTGATCATACCAAAAGTTAATTTGAGTTAGGTATAGAATTTGAGGTCAATTGAGGTCAAATTGATGGACATTTGAATTGAATTTGGGGAATTTGGGTCTTTAAAGACAAATTTGAGGGTTTTGGTTAAAGATGGTCAAATTGGCCAAATTGGGTCATGTGTTAGTTGAGAGAAATGAAATTAGGAATATTTGAGATTTATTGGGATTTTCTGGGAATTTTTGGAATTTTGGGTCCAAG
>NW_018238396.1:1304-2575 GCF_001263595.1 Phalaenopsis equestris | reverse complement strand
GGGGTGTTTTAGGGGTAAAAGGCCAAGATGGGTATTTTGGTAGAGTTGAGGAACCAATCATCACCAACAAGCCATGGACCAATGGAAACCCCATTTTGGCTCCTCTACATAGTGTTCTTAGCTAAATCATAGCC
Source organism: Phalaenopsis equestris (assembly GCF_001263595.1). NCBI lineage: Eukaryota > Viridiplantae > Streptophyta > Magnoliopsida > Asparagales > Orchidaceae > Phalaenopsis > Phalaenopsis equestris. The sequence goes on along the minus strand of NW_018238396.1, from coordinate 2,441 downwards.
CTAGGGCTAGTAGGTTTAGGGGACCATCAGGGATAGTAGGTGTAGGGGACCATCTACACGATTATCCCAAAAGATCAAGGGATCTATGCCAGAAATTTGAGTTCAAGGTTGTGAGTGAGGGATGCAGATAAGTGTAGTGAGTGTAGTGAGTGCCTTAGCCCTAGACCAACACCCAGGGTCAACCTTAAGGTCAAGCAGTTCTAAGGGTGACTCATCTTGAGTTTCCCCATAGTGACCCCACCTACTAAGTATTTAGAGGTTGAGACCAACATGTGGAACTTCAAGTTGAGTAGAGAAGAGTTTGGAATTTCTAGTGGTGAGGGTGCCTTTTCTATTTTTCTAAGAATAGTCAATAGGAGAGTTTTATGGATAAACCTTAGGCTACTAAAGAGGAAAAACTAAACCTCATCCAAAAGATAGGTCAACAAATAGACCCCCAATAGGTGTGGTGTAGCACACCGCGCGTATTGGCATTGACCAACGAGATCAACAAAAACCAATACAAACTTCTAAGTCAAAAGACTTGGAAGTATGTGTAGAGTTGTGTGTGTGATTTTTTTTCCGCTAGGAAATTAGCAGGTGTGTGTTTGATCAAGTCAACAATTAGGGACTCTCGTTGGGAATTGGAGAGTAGACCTCGAGTTATGAAACTTCAAAGATTTCCATAGGATGAGAGTCAGTATGTAAGTGTTGACACCAAGGTGGGAATTGAAATTCAAATATCAATTCAAAAAGAGAGAGAGAGAGAGAGAGAGAGAGTTGGAGTGTAAGGACTGACCTCGAATGTAATGAATAAAAAATGTAAGACTGATTCGGAAATGAGAATTGAAATGTAGGTCAATTCAGGGAAATTCTCAAAAGAGGGTGTCAGAATGTAAGGACCGACCTCGAATGTAATGAATCAGACATGTGGGAGTGATTCAGAAGTTATAATTGGAATGTAGGTCAATTCTCAAAAGAGAGTGTCGGAATATAAGGACCGACCTCAAATGTAATAAATCAGAAATGCGGGACTGATTCAAAAGTGAGAATTGAAATGTAGGTAAATTCTCAAGAGAGGGTGTCGGAATGTAAGGACCGACCTTGAATGTAATGAATCAAAAATGTGGGACTGATTCAGAAGTGAGAATTGGAATG
>NW_018238396.1:0-409 GCF_001263595.1 Phalaenopsis equestris | reverse complement strand
TTTTAATTTTAATAGGTTGATCTTAAAAGAAATTTGTTTTGTTATTCACTCATTTATAATTATTTTTTCATTTGTGTTTTGTTTGTTTTTGAAAATTCGTTGTTTTGTTCTGTGTTCATTGAAATTATGAACCATCACATGCTTCACGGCTTTCGCACAAAAAGGCAACTGACAAAAAGGCATAATTTGAGAAAAATTTCCATTAATCTGCTTAAATAAAGATGCTACAGATCAAACATAGGCTAATGCCTCAAAAAGGTACATCATGTAACCTATGCTGAAATACATTGAGAATTATCTCACGCTATGAGTACATCATTGACTGAATACATCAGATACATGTCATGTTGTTAAAAGAAAGTAAGTGAACACTTTGTGCCAGGTATGTTGAGCTCCTGATTAAGCAGAC
>NW_018238395.1:0-1136 GCF_001263595.1 Phalaenopsis equestris | reverse complement strand
ATGCCTTAAAGAGAGTACATCATGTAATACATGCTAAAATGCTTTCAAAGTCTTCTCATACATCATAGACTGATTACATCAGATACATGTCATGCTTGTTAAAAGAAAGCAAGTGAGTCATCTGTGCTTGGTATATCAAGGTCTTGATCAAGCAGACCTTCTGAGTCATGCTCCAGGATAAGAGTTCCCCCTTTGCATGTATTCAGAGGTACAACCTTCTCATAGCTCGTAAGGAAACAATTCCTCCAACTCTGGGTCTTGCTAGAATCCATATGGTATCTTATTTTCTTCCATTCTGCGGAAGGTCACAAACACCCTACGGTGTCGTACTCCTGGTATGCAGTGCTTGGAAACGTCTGCACCGTTGCTCTTGAGAACAAGTACTAAACCAACTGGGAGAGGAATTTCTACAGCTCCTCTGAATTCACCAGGGCCAATTACATCAATTTTTTTCCAAACAGAATATTGCTCTTACTCATGAATGAGACCATGCAAAAAGGCCTCACAGAGTCATGATGGCAATGTGCGGGGGAATGCAGTCACCTTCTTCGTAAATGTTGATGATGCAACTGTTAGGAATGAAAGTGGCGGGTAAGATATTTCACTTGACCATTCTCTTTATCATCCACTTTATCATCGGGGGTAATGGATCCACTTGGTTGTATCTGAGGATCCTGGCGGATTCCCCTCTCTGTCATTTGTAAAATTGTAGCAACATCCGCACTGGATGGTGATTCTTCTCTTTCCTCGCATCCATTTCTTCAGCTCAGAATATGTTCTTTCCATGAGAAGGCCCGCTCGACCTCTATCTCTCAAATCGAAGATGCTGTCCAGGATGCTTCTTTCATCAGTTTCAGAGAAAACCCTGGTCTATAGCTCCAGTCCTTCCAATATGTTGATAAACATTCCTTGAACCTCTTCATAGAACTCAAATTCTCTTTTGTTTTCCGTGCTTATTTTGTAATATTCCACCATACCGGGAGCTGGCAGCTGTCTAGGACATTCCTTCCTCCGGGCCTCGGCGGGAATCCAAACCGGTGTTGGCCAATCTGGAATATGAGATTCAGCCTCAAGCGGGAAGTATGATCCTTGGCTCCGCGGTGCGCGTTGATCTATCCCCAGTGGGACATACGGCT
>NW_018238394.1:0-1186 GCF_001263595.1 Phalaenopsis equestris | reverse complement strand
CTCAGAATACCGTTGGGGAAGTTACATCCGAGTTAAGAGACGACTAGAGAATATATTTCATGCTAGGAAGGAAAGAACTGGGACTCACATCCAACCTAAGTGGTGATAATGGAAATATGTTTTCTACATTGAAGAGGAAAGCACTGAGACTCACATCCAACCCAAGAGGTAGCGAAAAGATCAGATTGAGAAGGAAAGCTCGGGGACTCACATCCAACTCAAGAGCTGATCAAAAGAAATATGTCTGATACATTGGGGAAGAAAGCATTGGAACGCACATCCAAACCAAGTAGTACCGAGAAGATCAGATTGGAATGGAAAGCATGGGGACTCATATCCAACTCAAGAGTTGATCGAAGGAAAAATGTCTGCTACATTGGGGAGGAAAGCAATGGGACTCACATCCAACCCAAGAAGTAGCGAAAAGATCAGATTGAGAATGAAAGCGCAGGGATTCATATCCAACTCTAGAGCTGATCGAAGGAAATGTCTGCTACATTGGGGAGGAAAGCACTGGGACCCACATCCAACACAAGAAGTAGCGAAAAGATCAGATTGAGAAGGAAAGCGCAGGGACTCATATCCAACTCAAGAGCTGATCGAAGGGAATTAGAATTTACGTACTGACCCCAAAACGAGGGTTAAAATTTGGGTATCAGCCTCGAGAAAAGAATCAGAATTTATGTACCGATCTCGGAGAAAGGGAATCAGAATTTATCTACTGCCCTGAAACGAGGGTTGAAATTCGGGTATCAACCTCAAGAAGACAATCAAAATTTAAATTAGGTACCGATCTCAAAGAAAGGGAATCAGAATTTATGTACTGACCCTGAAACGAGGGTTGAAATTTGGGTATCAACCTCGAGAAGAGAATCAGAATTTGGCTACCGATCTTGGACAAAGGGAATCAAAATTTAGGTACTGACCCCGAAATGAGAGTTGAAATTTGGGTATCAACCTCGAGAAGAGAATCAAAATTTAGGTACCGATCTCGGAGAAAGGGAATCATCAATTATGTACTGACCGCGAAACAAGGGTTGAAATTTGGGTATTAACCTCGAGAAGATAATTGGAATTTAGGTACCGACCTCGGAGAAAGGGAATCAGAATTTAGGTACTAACCCCGAAATGAGAGTTGAAGTTTGTGTATGAAGCTCGAGAAGAAAATCATAATTTAGGTACCGAT
>NW_018238393.1:0-448 GCF_001263595.1 Phalaenopsis equestris | reverse complement strand
TGATCTCTACAATGCCAATGAAAGACTATTGAATGTTATTCACTTGCAGGAACAACTCCTCCATTAGAAAGCTGCTCAAAATTATTTATGTTTGGGGGACAGAAATTCTAGATATTACCATGCTATTATTAATCACAAAAGGAAATGTAATGAGATTCATAAGATCAAAGACTCCAAGGGAGACTGGTTGGACACTCCCCAAGATATTGTTGATAGTGCTGTTGAGCATTACCAAAGGCTCTTCACTAGAAGTGTGATGGCTAGGACTGAAGTTAAAGGCAATTTGTTTGACCACTACAGACATTATACTTCTACTCTCAAGCTTGCTGACATCCCTTTTGAAGAGGAGATCAAGATTTCCTTAAACTCTATTGATAGCAATAAAGAAGCAGGTCCTGATGGCTTTTCTGCTCACTTTTACAAATCAGCTTGGAATGTCATTAAATAT
>NW_018238392.1:0-1219 GCF_001263595.1 Phalaenopsis equestris | reverse complement strand
GACAGATAGTGGAGAACCACAGAGCTATGAAAAAACCTTGGCAGACGAGAACTTTAGCAAGTTGGAGCTGACCATGAAAGAGGAGATGAATTCCCTCCTGGGAAATCAGATATGGGAGCTGACAAAACTTCCACCGGGGAAAAAGACATTGCACAACAAGTGGGTATACAGGGTGAAGACTGAGTTTAGTGGCAGTAAGAGGTACAAAGCTAGATTTGTTGTAAAGGGCTTTCAACAGAGGCAGGGGATTGATTACTCTAAGGATTTTTTCTCCTGTGGTGAAACTCACAACCATCAGAATGATGTTGGCTATGGTTGCTATTGAAGATCTGTTCCTTGAGCAGTAAGATGTGAAAACAACTTTTCTTCATGGAATCTTAAAGAAAATATTTACATGCACCAACCTGAAGGGTTCATGGTACAGGGAAAAGAATATTCAGTTTGCAGACTGAAGAAGAGCTTGTATGTCTTGAAGTAAACTCCTAAATAGCGATACAAGAAGTTTGATAATTTCATGCAAAATGCAGGGTGCAGCAGATGTTAGGCAAATCAATATTGCTATGTCGGGTACTTTGTCAATTCCTATATCATCAGGCTATTGTATGTGGATGATATGCTTATTGCAGGGGCCAGTATTGATGAAATCAATAATCTGAAGAAGCAGATGTGAGAGCACTTTGAAATGAAGGATTTGGGAGCGGCAAAGAAAATCCTTGACATGAAGATTATCAAAGATCAAGTCAGAGGCACGTTGAGGCTTTCACAGGCTGAATATGTGAAAAAGGTGTTTAGCAGGTTCAATATGGACAGGGCCAAACCGGTTGGCACACCTTTGGGCAGTCATTTCAGACTCAGCAAGAATCAGTTGCCCAAGTCAGAGGAGGAATAAGACTACATGAGTAAGGTTCCTTATGCTTCAGCTATTGGTTCAATTATGTATGCTATGGTTTGCATAAGACCGGACATTGCTCATGTAGTGAGAGTTGGGAGCAGATACATGAGTAATTCAAGGAAGGAACATTGAGAAACTGTAAAGTGAATCTTGAGATACCTAAGAGGCTCCACAGAAACCTGTTTGTGTTTCTCAGGAAAGAGCTTGGAGGTACATGACTATATCGATGCAGATTTAGATGGATACATTGACACTGGAAAGATTACTACGGGTTATATTTAAACTCTTTGCAGTACTGCAGTGTCATGGGGCTCAAATCTATAGAAG
>NW_018238391.1:0-245 GCF_001263595.1 Phalaenopsis equestris | reverse complement strand
TAAGGCACAAGTCCTGCAGATCCTTTGCTTCGCATACGCAGCACAACAAATAATATATTAACAATTAAATAAATAACAGATTAAATATATTCAACACAACAAAAGCTTTTCACAAACACCTTATTTTTCATAAAAATAATTTTTTTTTCACAACATTTTTTCATATGAAAACATTTTTCACACAAAGCAATTTTTACGATACTACAGTTCTCCAAGTCCAAGTCTAATTACTTCAACTAAAATTC
>NW_018238390.1:0-4540 GCF_001263595.1 Phalaenopsis equestris | reverse complement strand
TTTTCTTAAATCAATCATTAGTTTGGTAATGTATATCACAAGGAAATACTAATCCAAAAAATGTATCTCAAAATACTTCCAAAGGATATTATGCTAGATTTAAAGGTATTGCAGGAATGATCGTTTAACCAATCATCAACTCCTTCATATAATTGAAATGTAGAAATGTCAATGTCATAATTTTTGTGGCACTTTCTTTCTTAAATTATCTTCTTAGTATCATGAAGTCATGCATTTGATGATGTGAATGAAATATGTGATAAATTGCCTATAGTTTTATCCATTTTATTGCATGTTTTCTGATATTATGACACTTGAGAAAGGTATTATTATCAATTTGTTCAGTTCAAAGGATTTAAGACTTTTGGAAGTAGAGAGAAGGGCATTTAAAGCAAAAGAATTATTTTTAGGCAAGCCCACTTGAGTGCCAGAGAGGACCACACCTGTGTTATTGCATTCAAAGAAGCGCGCCCACACTGACTTAGAGTGCACCCGTGTCGGCTCAGAGTGCACCTGTGTCGGATCCCATCTCTTCCAATGTATGTGATAGAGAGTTCAATGCTCTCGCATCCAAAATACAACGCACTTGCACCAATTCCCAAGGACCTCTCATTGTGCCCACACTGCCTATAACCCTAGGAATTGCACACTTGCACCCACCTAGCAGTGCGACCGTGCCCCGTTCGTATTGGTGCAGTGATCCCGCACCAAAACTAGGCACACCCGCACCTGATGTAGAATTCAATTTAAAAAGAGTTTTCTTACCTTTTTGATCCCACCTCTTCAAATATACCACTTTGTCTGGAGGGAAATATTTTTGAAAAGGCTAGAGGCTAGGGTTTGCTGCAAGGAAGAGGTCTTTGGAGTGCCATAGAATCCCTTGTTCATCCTCTTTGAGGGTGAAAGCTTCTGGTGGTTTTTCTTTATTGACTTTGAGAGAATCTTGTATGAGAGAAAGAGAGTTTAATTTTTTAAAAGGAGAGGAGAAACTTGTTTATAAGTTGTTTCACTTTGTAATGCTTCTATTGATTTCCATGGATTTTTATTTATGGTTTCTTTTCTTCATGAGTAGCTAAATCTTTTGCATGCATTTATGATGTAGGTTATAAAGTGAAACAACTCAATGGATTGCCGTTTATGGTTTCTTTTCTCCAAGAGTGTTTTTTTTTGTTGTTTTCTCACATGTTTTTCCCTTAAAATTTTTCATGATTTTCATGAATTCAAGTTGTTGGTTAACAATCTAGTCTTTGTTTACCCTTGATCTGGCTAATTGGGATATTAAAACTTATCTTGAACTATGACTTCTACCGATTGCATAGTGGAAGAATTAGATTAACCATACAAACCTAATAGAATTGACATATTCTAATTAGGGCTTTACAAATTAGATAAGGGATCAAAAGAATCCTGAGAAATGTCATAGAGTTAAATAAAACTTAACTTTATGGGGTTATAAGTCTTCTTCTAACCTAGACATAAGCTTAAATCGAAAACATTAACACTGGTTGACAACTATCACGTAAGGAAACACTTAAAAAATGACAAAATCACACTACATCAAGTCACAAAGCTATAAGCCTCATCTATCTTGAAGAACACCAAGAGTTTTGTTTCCACTTTTCAAAGATCTTGTTTTATTTTCTGGTATAATTTACATTTTTAGGATTTGACTTTTATTAGTTATGATCGTGTTGAACTAGGTGTTTCAAGATAGTAAACTAGAAATTTTCTTTAGAAATTATTGTTATTTCTTTCCTCATTAGACTCTTAAACTGCATATTACTTGACACGTATACTTGCGTTCTTGGCCACTTATCACATAACAATTTTCTAGCCATCATATGATTCAATTATGTATACTGTGTCGTTGAAAGTATGGGGTAAATTTTTAGAAATTGATTCATTAATTGAACCATTGCACTCTTATAAGTGAGCACTACTTATTAGTTTGCTTGAGTTTTTATGTTCAAAATTTGTGGTACAAGTTGAGCTGCTTATGATGTAGTTGTGTTGGTTATTGCATAACCTGAACTACTTGCAAAATTTGGGCTATAATTCGTACTTTTAATGCATGTGTGATATTCTTTATCGCTAGGGTTGTAATGAACAAGTGCACTCAATGAACAACTTGAACTCAACTCGATTAAGGCTTAATAATGTTCGTTCAAATTAGTAAATAAACAAGCTTAAATAAATTTTAAAAGCTTGAAGTATAAATGAACTAACATGAACATAGTCAAACTTGTTTGTTTATGTTTACAAACAAACTTGTTTGTTGTTCAACAAGTAACTTGTTAAATACTCGATATAAAGCTCAATAATAACTCATATTAATATTCAAATAAAATTTAATTAGTTAGAATTTATTTAATTATAGATTTAATAGTAAAATATTATTATATCAATAATATATTTAGTTTAATTATTAGCTATCTATTTATTTTATTAAGAAATGAATGATAAGTTAGAATGAGATATTTACTGTTAAAGAGAGAGTGTCATAAATTATTTTTTTTGTAGAGTAAAAAGATTTTTTTCGTAGAGTTTTTATAACTTTGAATGTAACACTGCAATTATCAATAATGTTATTGTGGATTGACGTATTGTTATTATTTTCTTTTTAATATAAATAAGTAAATGATCATCCCTAACTTTTAGGATCAATTTAGTTCTTCCACTTACAAAATTTAAACTAGTGTAGTCATATAAAAAAGAATTATTTAGCTAATTAGAAATTTCAAAGATTTTAACATTTATAATAGACAATTTAGTAGCTACTATTAGAATTGTAAAATTATTCATTAATTTTTTTATATGAAAATTTAGATTCTTGTTTAAATTTTTAAGTCGTTTATTAGTCCGTTTAAATAATTGTTTGCTTATCATAAATAAATCAAGTACAAATCAAGTTTAAGTATTGAAAAAGTTAAGTAAATCAAGCTTGAACAATCTATGATTGTTTGACACAAGCTCAAGTAAAACATGAATAACTTATAATTATACCAAGACAAGTTTGAATAATGATTTACTCAGCTTGGCTCGGCACGTTTTGAGCCCTATCTATCACCAACTCCAACAAAGTTATCATATTATGAGTTGGTGCACTGGTAGTCTTGACAATTTGAACAGGATCAAAATGACATTATCTAATGGAGTTAGGACTCTTAGAGATAGGTACAACTTTTACAGTAGCTCTCATTCTTTCAGTTGTGCAAGTGGTTGTAGAATATCTTCTCTTAAGAGTCATTCTAAATAATTACAATTTACACAAAATTAAAATGAACTAAATTCTTAGCTTAATCTTATTACAATAACATATCACTTACACAATCCTAAGAAGATAAGAGATACTGAATACAATGTATAGGCTTAGATACCACTCTCAAACATGCGTCGACATGATGATGCACCTAAAAAATGTAGGGTATAATGAATAAGTATATAATATGTTTTGTACTAAAAAATAAATTGATATATTACAATATGAATAAGAAAATAATTTAGAATGTTAAATTTTATTTCATAAATAAAAATCAATCATTGGTATAACAAAAAGAGAAGTGAAAACTAACTAAAAGGGACTAGTGTGCCAAGATCAGTTATCAAACTACCAAATTTGCAAATAAAATACAATGACTAATATATAAATTGAAAATACCAAAAGTAGCCTAAGATGAAATAATCTGCTCCAGTGGTTATGATCCTCTAATCATGCTAGTGCAACTAGCAATAAAAATATCAATGTATTAGTTTGATAAAATATACTCAACAAATAATCACTAATAATTGAAGCATCTAGTATGAATAAGAAAAATGGAATACATACTACACATACTATCAGAATAATCAATGCCTTCAACTATAGTGATATTGCATAGTGAAGGCAAGTCAGAAGCCTAAATAGTCCATATTTTAAATATACTTATGATCATGAATATACTTGACTTGAAACCACAATTTTTTATGCAAATATTTATATGTCATAATATCATATTTATATGTACATATCTACACATAAATCATTTGTTTCTATTTGATAAATATGCAATTCTGTGTGTGTGAGCACATGTGTGTGTGTGTGTGCGGGTGTGTGTTGTCAATTTTCTATGAAAAAACCTAAAACAAAAAGGTTGTCACCAAATCCATAAAAATTTAATCTTTTTTCTTAGGATCCCTCAATCCGGCTAGCCATAAACAAAAGCGCAACACCACTAAAAATATTATTATACTATTATGCATGTGTCCCATATCACAAGTTACTGTTAGGGATATTATTAACATGTTCAACAGTAACCATATACAAAAATAAATTGTATGAACTAAATCTAAACCAGAAGTCTGCACATGTAAACTAGATAAGAATCATATTGGTAAACTGAAATCTATGCAACAATAAATCAATGCAAAACAATTCATAATATTCAGTATGAGCAACAAATACACCTACAAACAAGTAACATAATTCTAAATTTATGATTGACAAACCTGTAAAAAACTAAAAATCTATTACAAGTAACAATGATAACACCCCTAATAATAA
>NW_018238389.1:5428-5901 GCF_001263595.1 Phalaenopsis equestris | reverse complement strand
GAGAGGCGCCCGGGTGCGGGAGTCACGGGTCTGGGAGCCTCTGTGTCATGTGTGCGGCGCTCCCGCGTCATGCACTTTAGTATTCTTAATTTGAAAAAAAAATAATAATTGATAAATAGTTAACATGGAATTTTTCCGTGAGGAAGTAATCACAATTTCATATACATGTAAATAAATAAAATAAAGGATTGCTAATAAACAACAACAAAATGCTAGTATTGTGAAAGAAAGACAAGGAAATGATTCTAAAAACTAAGAATTAGTGTGTGAATCTTACACAAGTAACAAAAACTACCAATAGATAAAGCCAATATACTGCACAAAAGATGACAAGATTAAAGGAAAAGGAAGAAAAGAAAAGGCATACCGTGCCATGACTTTCAAGCCAGGTTTTTATAGAAATAACATCAGGAACATATGGATCCTCATGGAAGAAATCGGGAACCACAGCATAGAATCCTGCAGCAGCAGTT
>NW_018238389.1:2707-3354 GCF_001263595.1 Phalaenopsis equestris | reverse complement strand
TCATATCCGTTGTTGAACCGGTCGACAAGCCCCTAGTTGCTCCCGGATGAACTGATTGGCTGAGCCCTCCTCCACAGGTACGTTACCATCTCACGACAGATAAGCCCCGCTACAATCTCCCGGTGTTGGGAGAGCTTTGACTTCATTCGTTGAAGCTTATATCTCCTTGTAGCAAAGTGTCAAGTCCAGGACGTTGAATATAGCAGAAACATTGTAGTCTTCTGGTAGGTCGATCTTATAAGTATTGTCGTTCAGCTTCCAAAGTATTCTAAAATATTCATCTACTCTAGAATCATGTTTTCTGAATACTTCCACTGGAAATCTTTCATTCTTTAGCCGAATGCACACTAGGACTCCTTCTGAAGTCACCTTCTTCCTAATCTTATTTGCTTGTGCTTGATAATTGTGGTTTTGCTTAGTGATATTCTTCCCAACCTCCTCATGGAGCTTCTGAATCTCGTGAACTTGTTCCTCAACACACTCGCTAATCTTTGACATCAACAAGAGAGGTACCAGCTTAAGTGGAGTGAGTGAGATGCGCCCGTACATGATCTCGAACGAATTGTGTCCCATATTCTAGCTCACGGATCTATTATACGGAAACTCGACTTGAGTTATAATCAAATCACACTACTTAGTACTCTTTC
>NW_018238389.1:0-2559 GCF_001263595.1 Phalaenopsis equestris | reverse complement strand
ATACTGTGTAGTCTCACAACCTCCCTGAAGAACAAATCGATGGCATGTGACGCATCCAATATCTAGTGACAAGGTATGAAATGCACCATCTTCGAGAGTCATCCGCCACAACTATCACGGAAGCCTTGTTCTGATGTGTCCTCGGGAGGCCCACCTTGAAGTCCATGCTAACATCAACCCATGGTGTCTCTGTTACTAGTAGTGGTGTGTATAATCCGGTATTATGACCTTTGGACTTGGCTATGTGACAAATTTGGAATTGTCTAACATGTCGCTCGACATCTCTCGTCAGTCGAGGCAAAAAGAAGTGATCTCTCACGAATGTGAGAGATTTGTCCCTGCCAAAATGGTTTTTAGTCATTCACTGTGGCTCTCCTGAACAATGGCAACCCCTAGCGAGCATCTAGGAATGCACAACTTACTTTGGTAAATAAGTAACCACCAGCTCTGAAGTACTGCTCCATAGTCTTCTTTTGACATTATTCCTAGATCTCCTTGAACTACTCCATAGTCTTCTTTTGACATTATTCCTAGATCTCCTTGAACTACTCCATAGTCTTCTTTTGACATTATTCCTAGATCTTCTTTAAGTCTTTGTCAACCTCATACAAATCTTTCTTTATCTCGAAATGAACGATTCAAGTCTGCATCGACGTGATCAACAGATGACGAGAGATTGGTGCATCTATCACGTCATTTTGCCTCCTTGCCTAGTGCTTAAGCACGAACTAGAATGGCACTAATAACGCACCCAAGATGTGTGTTGGCCCTTCAATTTGTTCTAGTCGTTCAAGAATTTTAAGGCCTCATAAATGGTGAATAGGATAAACTAGTTTGTCAACAGGTAGTGGCTCAAGTGATCCAAGGCTCTCACAATAGCATAGAACTCCTTGTCGTACATCAAATATTTCCTCCTAGGCTCATTCAGCTTTTGAAAACGGCTATGGGGTGGCCTTCTTGGCTGAACACTACTCCTGTCCCCTTGTTGGATGCATCAAACTCTACCTAGAACCGCAAAATGAAGTTTGGTAGTGCCAAGACTAGCGCCCGAGTCATTGTCTCTTTCAGTGTGTGATGCTGGCCTAGGTTGTATTTGTCCACTTTAGCTCCTTTCCTATCAAAAGCTCCGTTCGGGGGGAATCACCTGTAGAAGGATGCCAACCCCAAAAATTATTCAGCTCAATGAATGACTGTGATGATGTCCGGTTCACAATAGTCTCGATCTTTATATAATTCATCTGAATGTCTGCATTATACACGATATAACTCAGAAAGCATACATGTGCTGTCATAAAATGACACTTACTTGAATAGGCGTATAAATTTTCTAATTGCAAGTCCTCGAAAGTTTTCCTTAAAAGCTACAAGTGCTCTTCTTTGGATCTGTTGTATATTAGAATGTCGTCAAAATACACTAGCACGAACTTCCCTATGTGGGACTAGAACACCTAATTTATCAATCTCATGAAAGTGTTAGGTGCTTTGGACAATCCGAAGGGCATGCATATAATCCAATCCCGGCCTTGAAAGCGATCCTCCACTCGTCTCCCGGTCTCATTTGGATCTAGTGATACCCACATACCCATTGCGCAAGTTCACCTTGGAGAAGCTAATGGCTCCATGCAACCAATCCAAGAAATAGTCCAGGTGAAGTATGAGGAACCTGAATTTGAAATCATCACATTCTGGAAGTCATATAGTGAGAGGATATAGTGATGTTGATATCTCACTCTCCTTCTTCATTCTCTCTAGTAGGACCAAGGTCAATGCATTGAAGCATCCCAAACTGACTGCATGAAGGTGGCATCCTTGACGGGCAACAACACGATGCGTTATCCATTCTTCTTAAAGGAATAAATATCCTTGAAATCATCATATTGTGTAGTGCGGTCTAATTGTCATGGCCTCCCCAACAGAATATGGCATGCATCCATAGGGACCACTAAGCAGGGACCACTTCGCACCACACTTGCTCTTGTAACAGATCTATAATCAAAAACTCTACCAAGTACTACTGATCCACATGTGTCTTGTTGCCTCTTTTCAGTCAGGTAAGAGAATAAGACTGAAGATATGGTTGTGTGGCCAATCTCAATTTCTTCACCATCGGCATAGATACTACTTTTGCACAGCTCCCATTGTTGATGAACAACCTGCAAATTTTGGGTTTGTTTGGGGCAGTTGCACTTTATTCAGCTTATCCGAATAAGTTATTTATTTTGATAAGTTACTAATCAGCAGCTAATCTGGATAAATTGTTGACTATTTGATTTGTGTGTTTGGAAAACAGCTGATTCTGAATAAATGATCATTCTGCCCTTGTTTTGAATAAGTTGTTTAGCTATTTAATTTGTACGTTTCAAAAACAGCTGATTTGCATGATTTTTTAAGTAAATGAATAATCTAGCACGCAGAAGTTGTAATTTCTTAATAAAACTGCAATGTCTACACATTAGATATTTTAATAAAACTACATCATAACAGTACAAAAAAGATATGCATTCATTCAAATGTAAATTCATAAAAATGTGTATGTGCATTTATATAAATGACATTTAC
>NW_018238388.1:0-2319 GCF_001263595.1 Phalaenopsis equestris | reverse complement strand
TATCCACTACCGCTAATGATAAAGTGAATGTTCAAGAGAATGGTCAAATGGAATATTATGCCAGCTACCTGCATCCCAAACAGCTGCATCATTAACATATATAACGAGGGAGACTGCATACCTCCTCACATTGATCATCATGATTTTGTAAGTTCCTTCTGCACGGTCTCATTTCTGAGCAAGAGTTGTGTATTATTTGGGAAAGAGATTGACATTGTCGGCCTTGGTGAGTTCAGAGGAACTGTAGAGATTCCGCTACTAGTTGGTTCAGTTTTGGTTCTAAAAGGAAATGGGACATATGTCACCAAACATTACATTGCAGGGTTACGACACTGTGTGCTGTCCGTGAACTTCCGTAGGATGGACAACAGCAAAATACCATATGGATTTCAGTCAGACCCGTAACTGGAAGAGCTGCTGTCATACAAGTTATGAGAGGGTTGTACCTCTAAGTACATGCAAAGGGAACTCTTATCTTGGATCATGGCTTAGAAGGTCTACTCGATCAGTGATCAGTAGCTCGTCGTGCCTGGAACAGATGATTAGAGAGTTCGCTTTTTTTTATATATAGCAACATGATATGTATCTGATATATGCTTCCTACAATATATTCATAGCATGAGATGTTCTGAATGTATTTCGACATGGACTATATATTGTACCTTTTTGAAGTGTTAGCCTATGTTCGATCTATAACATCTTTATGGGAACAGATTAATAGAAATTTCTCTCAAAATGTGCCTTTTTCGTCAGTTGTCTTTTTGTGCGATGGATGAAAGTTGCGAACCACGCGTTGGTTCATAATTCAATTAACAAAGAACGAAACAACAAATCTTTAACAATAAATAAAATTTAACTAAAAATATTCACCAATGAATAAGCAACAAAACAAATTTCTTTTGAAAATCAACCAACTAAAATTAAAACTTTAAAAACATATTTTAAAAAATTTAATGTGATAAAAACAATAAGAAAAGGAAACAAATCTGTTGAGTGGATTCTCTCATTTTGGAGTTACTTACTCTTTGTGCGTGCAGCACAACCATCTTTATCTGCATTAACTCTCTTCACATCCCCGCGGAATTTCACATTCTGCACAAAACCCCATAAAACTCTGCAAATCTTCTTCAACAAAATCAACCTTTTCACGTGACACATTTCTGCAAATTCAACATCACTAACTCTCTACACTGTTTTCATATGAGGTCAGTACCCAAATTTCCAAAATTTTGACCCCCCATATCGGAAGATCGATGTGAGGCTCGCTTCAATGGATGTTAAGGCTTCCAATTTCTTAAAATTTCAAATTCTCCGAAGATCGGTGTAAGGCCCCCTTCAATGGATGTTAGGGCTTCTGATTCCTTCAAATTTCAAATTCTCAGAAGATCGGTGTGAGGCCCCCTTCAATGGATGTTAAGCCTTCCGATTTATTTAAATTTTAAATTCTTCAAAGATAGGTGTGAGGCCTTCTTCAATGGATGTTAAGGCTTCCGATTTCATTAAATTTCAAATTCTCCAAAGATTTGTGTGAGGCCCCCTTTAATGGATGGTAAGGGTTCTTATTCCATTTCAAATTCTATAAAGATCGGTGTGAGGCCCCCTTCAATGGATGTTAAGGCTTCCGATTCCTTCAAATTTCAAATTCTCCAAAGATCGGTGTGAGGCCCCCTTCAGCGGATGTTAAGGCTTCCGATTTCTTCACATATTCCCCACGAATTCACATGTGTGAATCTGCATATTTACTGCATAAGCAGTCAATACCTAAATTCTTTATTTTCTCGTTACCTCTTAAGTTGGATGTGAGTCTTTTCCTTTCCTTCTCAATGTAACACACATATTTTCTTGTCACCACTTGAGTTGGATGTGAGTTCTAGTGCTTTCCTTCCTAACATGACACACATATTTTCTCATTACCTCTTGAGTTGGATGTAAGTCTTGGTGCTTTCCTTCTCAATATAACACACATATTTTTTTGTCACCGCTTGGGTTGGATGTGAGTCCTAGTGCTTTCCTTCCCAACATGATGCACATATTTTCTTGTCACCGCTTGGGTTGGATGTGAGTCCTAATGTTTTCCATCCTAATGTGATGCACATACTTTCTTATCACCGCTTGGGTTGGATGCGAGTCCTAGTGATTTCCTTCCTAACGTGACGCACATATTTTCTCGTTACCTCTTTTGTTGGATGTGAGTCCTGGTGCTTTCCTTCTCAATGTAACACACATATTTTCTTGTCATCGCTTGGGTTGGATGTGATTCCTAGTGTTTTCCTTCCTAACGTGGCGCACATATTTTCTTGTCACTGCTTGGGTTGGATG
>NW_018238387.1:359-863 GCF_001263595.1 Phalaenopsis equestris | reverse complement strand
ATTCATATTGGATTATCACCTTTACCCCAAATTTTCTTATGTTGTAGCATCTGTCTAGGTGCACAATTTGAGTATTTTTTCAAAGACATAGGAAATCTCTAAATAGAGATCTTCATTTTCTAAGTTCTTATGCATTTTCTATTCAAATAATTATAGAAAATTGTATATGGCTTAAAAAATTCTACAAAAATTTATATAAGTTTGCTATAGCCAAAGTAGTCTTAAGAAATAATTTCATGATTTTTAAGGATCAAACCATCTCTGTTTTGAGCAAACCCTAATTTTCTTAAAACATTTAATTTGAAACACACGGAGACTAAAATTACTTGATTTTTGTTCTTTATGTGGTTCATGAGTCAAAAAACTCACCATAAAAATTTCTAGTCATTTGGAGATCATTTAATATTTTTAATTGATTTTTAAAAGTAACCCTCAAATTTGAAACTTAAATGATTTTTAAAAATCAAAATATAACTCCAAAAATTATGAAACTTAGTTTTTTGA
>NW_018238387.1:0-263 GCF_001263595.1 Phalaenopsis equestris | reverse complement strand
TAATTATTTTAATAATTAAAAAAATATTAAAAATTACAAAAATCACAAAGATCATAAAAATATTCTAAATCACTTCCTAAACACTTAGGAAAAATTAGAATATTTTTCTTGAATTCAAAAATAAAGATATCTATTTTTGAACCTTAAATTAACTTTTTAAGGTTTAAAAATAGAATTTTCATAAAATAATTCTAAAAAATCAAATAAAAAATAAAAAAAATTACAAAATAAATTAATTTTAATAAATCACGAAAAATTCAAAA
>NW_018238386.1:868-2253 GCF_001263595.1 Phalaenopsis equestris | reverse complement strand
TGTCCTGTAGCCTCGGGAAAAGCTCGCCGTAGGCGACCTCGATTGCGTCGTCGATGCCCTAGTGAAATTCTCCACATTTTGGTCCTTTTTGCTCCAAATTCGCTCCTTTTTGCATCTTTTTGCTCCATTGACCCTAATTCATCATTCCCGCAACAAAACATTAAAAATACCTTTCTTGTGCAAGATCAATAAAAACAGTGTAAAATAGGTATGAAAATCTCAACATATTTTCCTTTGGTCAAACATCACCTTATTTGTTTCCTCTATATAACCCGTGTGGCTAAATTGCATCTTCAATTGCCATCCAATAGGCTCTAGATCTGCATGCAACTCAATTACCTTGGCCTCCAATAAAGCCATAATACCTCAATTTTATTGATCTTCTCTGATATCTCTTCAATACTAACAGCTAAGAAACTGTTATACATCTCTTGTGCACTTTAACTAATGAACCTCTTCCTCATAGTTTCTTCCTTCTTCTTCAAATCCATCTCCCATGAAGAAATTTTCTTTAAATCTCACTTTCTCTTAGAATTTTAGGGCTAAAAATGAGCTGGGGTAAAATTCCTTCACAAAACCCTTCTATTTATAGGCCTAAATCCTTCCAATAACTCCTAGACACGTTTAGAAACTGCCTTGGCATGTTCTTACAAACTAATTGGCGGTTAAACCTTCTAGAATATTAATTTTGCACATGTGTTTAAACTGCCGCGTTTAAGTGTCGGATTTGGCGCTTAAGCCCCAGTGCACATTTTTGCACTAGTCAACTTAACATCCAAATTCTCATTCTAACATGCCTTGGTCACTAAATAAAGTCTTAAAATCTTTACTAACACAAAATAGTTTCAAAAATATTGCCCCAATTTTCTTAATCACACACAAAACAATAATCAAAATAAAAATACACTGATAACTATGGGTTGCCTTCCACAAAGCACATGGTTTTACGTCGCCAGCTTGACTTAACCAGTGTTTATTCTGGTTGACCCAACATCATTCAATCATTAAATTTATGTTGATCTCCTATACAATAAGGTTTCAGTCTGTGTCCATTTACTTTAAATATTTTCTCAGACTTAAGATTATTAATATCCACAGCTCCACAAGGATAAACTTTTATCACAACAAATGGGCCCATCCACCTGGACTTAAGTTTGCCTGGAAATAATCTTAACCTTGCATTATATGGCAAAACTTGTTGCCCTGGTTGAAAATTTTTAGTAAGAATGCGTTGATCATGCCACATCTTCTTCTTTTCTTTATAAATCTTGACACTCTCATTAGATTCATTCCTTATCTCTTCAAGCTCATTTAATTGCAATAATCTTTTCTCACCAGCATCTTTCAAATTATAATTGAACTCTTTAATGGCCCAATATGCTTTA
>NW_018238386.1:0-858 GCF_001263595.1 Phalaenopsis equestris | reverse complement strand
AACTGGTAAGTGACAAGCTTTCCCAAATATTAGCCCATATGGGGACATTCCTATAAGAGTTCTATATGCAGTCCTACAAGCTCACAAAACAAAATCAAGTTTGACTGACCATTCCATTTTTATTAGATTCAGAGATTTTTTTGTAATTCTTTTATTTTTTCGATTGGATAATTCAGCCGAACCACTATGGATGATAATTCTGAGGATGATAAGCAGTAGAAATCCTATGATTTATATGATATTTCTTTAATAACTTCTCCATTATGACATTTCTGAAATGGCTTCCTTAATCAATAATGATAATTCTCAGTATCCCAAATCTATAAAATATGTTCGTTTTCAAAAATTTTGCAACACTTTGAGCATCACATCGAGGTAAAGCAACAACTTCTATCTATTTGGATACATAGTCCACTGCTAACAGAATATATAAATTTCCAAAAGATAGTATAAATGGTCCCATGAAATCTAATCCCCAAACATCAAATATTTCAACTTCTAGCATATAATTGAGGGGCATCTCATTTCTTCTAGAAATATTGCCTACTCATTGATCATAAGTTTTGATATAAGCATTAATATCTCCAAAAATTGTAGGCCAATAGAATCCATATTGTAAATTTTGTATGTTGTTTTATCAACAACAAAATGTCCCCTAAAATCAGAATTATGACATTTTTGGATAATTTCATAAGTTTATTCTAATGGCACTCATCTTTGAATAATTAGATCATTTCCTTGTTTATGTAAAAATGGGTCATCCCAAAAATAAGTCTTAACATCAAAAATAAATTTTCTCTTTTGTTGGTAGGTCATTCCATAGGATATAATATTACTAACAATAAAGTTTACAATGTC
>NW_018238385.1:0-1225 GCF_001263595.1 Phalaenopsis equestris | reverse complement strand
AAAAAATCAAAATAGTGAATTTCGAGCCTTCAGCGTCGACGGCATCTTCAACCCGAGAGCAGTAATAACCCTTTAATTCGTGATTTTCACCATAAAATCTCCATTTTTACCCCTAAAGTTCCATTTTTACCCCTAAAGTCACCTTCAACCTTCGGTTTTCACACCTAGGGCTTGATTTTGGGTGGATTTGAGGTGACTTAGAGGCAAACAAACTTTGAATTTCTTTTTCTCTAGGTAAGAGCTACACTTTAAAGTAAAAAAATTTTTATTTTCACCAAAGATTTTTCTCACATTGCCTAGATCCGAAAGTCATTTTTTTTTTAGAGATTTTGAGAAAATGCTTTTGTGAAAAACTATTACTTAGTGGATTTAACTTTACAGGGCTTTACATTTTGATTTTTTGAATTTTGGAATTTATTCAGATTTTCAACAAATTTTTCTAGATTTCCTATGACACCTAGATTGAGCAAAAGAAAAATAGAATATGATGAGCAAAAGTTTGTTAGCTTTATAGATAGTGCTAGTTTTCATAATCTTTGAGAAAAAAAGAAAGTGATTCTGGATCGAGGTTTCAAAAATTCAGGAGGAGAAGTTGAACGATTGATTATCACTCTGCAGTGGGAAAACTTCTGTTATTTTACTGTTGATGCGATAGCTGGGATAGTTATGGAATTTTATGCCAACTTTTCGGAGGCTTCTGATGATGCTTCTGATGATTTTGTTTTTATTCGAGGAAAAAGGGTGGAGTTCACTCCAATATCAGATAAATGAGTTTTATCAGTTAGAAGATGTTTATAGATGTCAGTATCATTCATTCTCTGCAACAAATGAGGCCTTGGATGAGGTTATTTATTTTCTGACTGGTGAGAAAGGGGCTTGGAAAGTAAAGAATGGATTTAAAGTCAACTTTCCCCTTTCTATGTTAAATGTAGTATCTAAGGCCTGACATTATTTTATTTCTGGGAGGATGATTCCAACAAACCATCATAGTGAAGTGACCAAGGATAGAGCCATCCTGAACTACTATATTCAGCAAGTGATGGATATAAATGCAGGCTCTATCAGTTATATGAACACTCGATCTATTGCTCTGGGAGGACCACTTGTGGATTGGCACACCCTGCACTCATTTATACACTTTGTGAGCATGCAGGAGTTGATTTCAGACCTGATGAGGAGGCCAGAAATGCTCATATAGATGATCTGATTTGCTAGAAGTTTGAAT
>NW_018238384.1:0-386 GCF_001263595.1 Phalaenopsis equestris | reverse complement strand
AAGAGGCTCGGGATGAGGAGTTTTATACCTTTGCTATGAAAAGAGAAGCTTCAATCAGAGATGCTTGATACGTTTGTTGGAGTCCAAGGAGGCTAGGGATTGAGCCTCTGGTCTTGGTGTAAGGCCTAGGTATGATTTCGATTAAGCCCAATTTCAGGTGTTGGTCTAGAGCTATGTTAGGGGCTCTTTCAGAGGGGGATTTTATGGGGCTTTGCCTTCTCTTGCTGTTGTGAAGGCGTGGGCACAAGTAATTGGAGTTTGGTGGAGTTTTAAGGGATGTCCTGTTTTTGCCCTAACTTTCGAGCTTAAAATTAGGGTTACACAGGAATAATTAAGGCAGTGAAGTGATTAGATTACACTGTGGAGATCTCAGAGAAACTCTGTGA
>NW_018238383.1:0-419 GCF_001263595.1 Phalaenopsis equestris | reverse complement strand
GGAGTTTAGGACCCAGTGCGGGGCCTATAGAAAAGGGAAATTCAACCTTAAGGGAAGAAAGAAAATGCAAAGTTTAGGACCCAGCGCGGGACCTACTTTACATAATGCCCGGGTGGAACTAGTCCACTGACACACCTACTGGGGGTTCGACCCCATATAAAGATCAGAATGCCCTTAATGGCCTTCTGAATCACTCTGTCCAAAGATGGTTGAATAGATGATCCTGAAGTCCAAAAGAGTTGACCGTACTTTCCCAAGACAGAAATGGGTAAAGTATGCCAACGGAAGAAAGGTAATCTTGATTCATGAGGGACATAAATGCATTACCGTTGTATGAAGTTATTTTTTTTTCTTGACATAAACGGAGGGAGAAGCTTTTTCCCGATGGAGTCGCCATAAGCTATCGACACTATTTTTGG
>NW_018238382.1:0-821 GCF_001263595.1 Phalaenopsis equestris | reverse complement strand
AGCATACCTGATTTTTCATAAAAGTACATTTCTTATGATGGACATATAATTTCTTATTTCGGAGTACTTCTAACACTGATGTTAGGTGTTGTATATGTTCCTCCTCATAATGAACGTATACTAGTATGCTGTCAAAGTAGACTACGACAGACTTTGTTGCGAAATATCTGATTCATTAATCTCATGAAGGTGATGAGTGCATTTGACAGGCCGAAGGGCATGACTGTCCACTCGTATAGTTCATCTCGTGTCTATAAGGCAGTCTTCCATTCGTCGTTTGGTCTCATCTGTATCCGGTGGTATCCATTGCGTAGGCTGACCTTTGAGAACAGTGTCCCCGTGTAATTGGTCCAAGAGATCATCTAGTCGAGGTATTGGAAATCGGTACTTGATGGTTAGTTTGTTGATGGTTCTACTATGGATACATATCTTCCATGATCGATCTTTCTTGGGCACCATTAGTGCGGGCACAGCGCACAGACTTGTACTTACTCTCTGGTGACAAGATCGTGCACTTGTCATTGTAAAGAATCTAAAACCATCCATATGAAACTGCAAAGAGCGAAGAAATGACTTGAATTTCTAATGGGTGTGGGTCCCAGTCTAGTCCTCTAAGAGAGTCAAAATAGGAAACTCTTAAGGTTAGATCCTAGGATATTTAGAGAAGGGGAAAAGAAGACCTCCAAAATGAGGTTACTAACCCCTCGAGTAGGACTAGGGCTAGTGCCATCGGTGCATCTCGAACTGATGACATAATGGTGTCTCTTGAAACGGCTGCTTCCTCGATGTCATTTATTCCTCGTGTGTCTTTACTTGGTAGT
>NW_018238381.1:0-741 GCF_001263595.1 Phalaenopsis equestris | reverse complement strand
TCATTCGTAAACATTTCCATTCCATGTTCAATAAACTTGCGAAAAATTGACATCATACATTTTTGAAATGTTGTACATGCATTGCTTAGTCCAAAAGACATTCTACGAAAAGCAAATGTTCCATAAGGGCTTGTAAATGTTGTCTTCTTTGATCCTCTGGAGCAATTGGAATTTGGTAATAACCAGTATATGTAACTAAAAAGAAATAATATTTATTTTCAGCCAATCTATCCAACATTTGGTCTAGAAAGGGTAAAGGAAAGTGATCTTTCATGGTGGCCATGTTTAATTTTCTATAATCTATACAAATTTGCCAACTAGTAACTTGCCTTATTAAAATTAATTCATTTTTCTCATTTTCTTCAATGGTCACTTCTCCTTTCATCGAAATACAGTGAATTGGACTCACCCAATCACTGTCAGAAATATGATATATAATTCCATCATTTAACCATTTTAAGATTTCTTTTTTAACAATTTTTTTCATTGTTGGGTTTAATCTCATATGAGGATCAACTTTAGGTTTGTATTGTTCATCTAATAGAATTCTGTGCATATAAATTGGACTAATTCCTTTAATATCTGCGGAAGTCCATCCAAAAGCCTTTTTATATCTTTTCAACATCTCGATTAATTTTTGTTCTTGAATTTCAGTTATTTCAGAAGATAAAATAAAAAGCAATGTAGATGTCTTTCCTAAAAATAAATATTTTAAATGGGCAGTTAATATTTTCAGTTCAA
>NW_018238380.1:0-367 GCF_001263595.1 Phalaenopsis equestris | reverse complement strand
GAAATTTGAACTTGGATAAGAAGTTCTATTATATATACTATATTGAGATTATTTCCAGAAAAACTGAAATCTAGATGGTTAGGACTATTTAAGGTGCTTAAATTCTATCATTATGGAACTGTAGTTATTAAAGATCCTAATACTGGAAAGATAATTAAAGTTAATGGGCGTCGAATGAAACATTATTATGAATGACACATGTGGCAATTTAAAAAAATTTTGATGTTGAGTCATCCTGATTAAACAATGGTACGTTGGGCTGACGACGTTAAACCAAACGCTTTGTGGAAGACAACACATATATATCTATATAGCTTACTATTTTGTTTATCAGTGTTTTATATTAAGAAATAATAATGTTTTTGAA
>NW_018238379.1:0-3529 GCF_001263595.1 Phalaenopsis equestris | reverse complement strand
CATGCAAAAGCTTTCCATTATGAGACATGGTCATTTGTCGGCATGGTCAAGCCAGAAACTGGCATGGTCATGCTACTAGCATGGTCATGCCAGTTCTAGTCTGTTCACATCCAGATATGATGTGGTCACACCCAGATCAGACGTGGTAATGTCGAAAAACACTATTTTGCATGTTTTTACTCCATTTTCTATGTTTGACACCTATAACCTACAAAATAACACAAAGAACCTTCCACAAGCATAAAATCATGAGGTAAAATAGTACGTAAAATGCATGATTAAAGTAGGTAAAATCATGTAAAATTGATGCATGTCATATACATGTTGATGCTAAATCTATACATCAAAGGATATTTTGGAATTAATATACGGGGCACGAGCTAACCTCCTGTGGTCCCATCAACGTGGTTTAATATGTCAAACACTTTGAAACCCTTGCCCATAACATAGCTCTAATACATACTCTACCTAAAGACTCTAAAATGTACAATTAGAAAATAAAAAATTAAAGACCATTCCTAGATAGAAAGAGTTTAGCACGGGTTATAACCATAAAGAGTTAGTAAACCATGACCAGAAAGATAGCTTAGCTGCACTTTGAGAAAATGAATTAGTTTAAGTCATTATTGGCTCCTCCCTTTTAATCATGGCTTACTGCATAGAATATTGAACTATTATACTAATACACATTTATAAAACCTTTTGAACTTGAAAAATAACTGAATAATTACTGAGTATGGATAAAACATCAACAAGAGCTAATCCTATAAAAATCCTAGCTACACCATATGTTATTTTAGAAAACATTTAGGGTGAGGTATTCCTCACACGTTCAACTAACTGTGAATTGTATGGCTAAGTCTAGTGTATGATTTTGATAGAGTCTCTGATCTTAGCCCCATCTTAAGGATCCAAGAAATCTAATACACTACATCAAAATGATAATTTTTAGTGAAAAAGTTTTATAAAAGGTTGACACCATATAGGTAGATAAATATGCATTAGTCATTAAAATAATTTCAAAACATGATGCATAAGAATAATATAAAGGATATATATTTGTACTTTAAAAATATTTCCTAGGAAATTAATGCCTAAGTGGCATGCGCTAGACCTTTTGAAACCATAACAAAGCCATACATGCTTTGATTGTAATACAATAATCACATTGTTTGTTGAGATATTCTCACATGCATACCTCTTTAAAGTATGAAGACTAAGATCTGGTCACTCATCTACTAGAGATGATTACTAAAAATGATGAATAGGCTATGATCATAAAATATGCCATTAAAGCAGATCGTTTGAGTGCGAACACTGCAAAGTGCTCTATTGCATCATGAACAACCACAATAAACACAACAAATGAGACAAGATGACGTGACTTCTTTATTAAGGTGTGGATAGCCATATCAAATGCCAAACAATAGCTTAGACTATCACCAAACTAAAAAAGTAGGTTTCAAAACCATATGATGACATATGCTTATCACAAATAAGCAAAGAAGTGCATAATGAAAATGCATGATGTATCACACTCATATGCAGAAGTTATATTAGCTTTGTCTATATAAGGTACATGACACCCAAAATAGGGAATTACACCTCACCCCAATAATAACAAAACACTCAGACAAGTGACAGGCACATGCAATATGAAATATCCAATTTAAATTATGTAACCTTGATGGTTACAAAACATGCAGCTGTGGATTACACATTACCTCCACAGTAGTCTGAAATGCACAAGCAAAAGGCAGGTAGCTAATGTGCGACATACCAAATAGATGCACAATATCCTTAGGTAATGGATCAACCTTTATTTTTTTCATAAGGGGTTGACGAGGATCACTGTATGTGTCAAGTAATAATAAAGAATTCATGTAAAATTCATGATAATGCATAATCTGACCAATGTTATATTAATTAATATAAATCATTAAACACAAATATTTTCATGTACTTAGTGTTGAACATTTAGCTCAAAATATTTTTCCATGCAAAAGGGGTTAGGAATCAAGCAATAAATACGTCTACATGCATAATGAGTTAAAAATCAAGCCAAAAATACTTTCACATTCATTATGTATAAGTTCATCAAACTATCAAACTCAGAATTAGTTTTTCAAACATCCAAGAAAAATTGGCTTCAAGCCATCATGTTTTCATGCATAGAAATGCAAGCACTTAAACCAAAATATTTCTTTCTTAAAAAGAATATGGAAAATATAGCATAAAGAAAATATAATTTTATATTAAATTTTGAAAGAAAAAGAAAGATGAAGCATCTAGCAAATATAATGTTCCAGGCATGGTAAATTGAGCATCAAGCTTGAAAATAAATAAAAAAGTTTTCTATCCATATCCAAGTAAAATATTTTTGTTGCATGATGAATTAAAAAACGCAAACATCAATTGAATTGATATCTTTCACATCAATAATCACCAAGCCTCAAAGTAGTTTATATTTCATTCCTCTAATAAGATTGCTAATACTACATGAAAGAAAATCTTGGTACATTAAA
The DNA here is from genome assembly GCF_001263595.1 of Phalaenopsis equestris. Lineage (NCBI taxonomy): Eukaryota > Viridiplantae > Streptophyta > Magnoliopsida > Asparagales > Orchidaceae > Phalaenopsis > Phalaenopsis equestris. Next base: position 1,004 of record NW_018238379.1, on the reverse strand, counting down.
TATTTTAACCCCAAGGAAAAGACATCAATGTGTATTTTAATGCATTAGGATACAAATCCATAAAAAAGATAAAACATGTATTTTTATTTTTTAAATAGATGTATTTTAATGCATTAGGATACAAATCCATAAAAAGGATAAAACATGTATTTTTATTTTTTAAATAGAATAATATAGTAGAATTAAATTTATTGTCCTACTAACATTTAAGATATTTATTAACTATACTTTCCATCACATTTGAACATAATAATTGCATATGCACTCAGAAAATGAGCATAGTCGTGCATAGTGAAAAATCATCGCCCATGAGCCATATTTCTGGGAACCTATGGTTTTATATGTAGAGGTATACCAACATGTTATCATGCAAAATATTAATGAAACTCACCTCTAATTGCTTGGCTAAATATAAAACATTTTTGAAGTAGAAAATAATTTATAAAATAAATTTCCTTCACGGTCATATTTTCATTTTGTAGGAAATTAAATTGCAAGTGAAGCCCTATCATTCTCTACGCCATAGAGTCTTTAATTCTTCCCTATAAAAAATGTGGTCGTCAAGGTAATTGCAGGTGGAGGTAAAAAAATTCCAATCATGTAGAGATAACCAAGTTAGGACTCTATGCATGCACCATCATAAGATCTTATGACCATAGCTCTACCTGATCTAAATGGTAGTCAACCCTGCCGGACCTGAAAATGATTGCCACCAATCCATGAATTGCTTCATTGAAGGAAATTTTATTACTTCAAGATTAGTTAAACTTATGTGTTTGTAAAGGTGGAGCTCACATAAGTGTACTTACACAAACTGGGTTAACAACTTGGAGGCCCGTGGTACAAACAAAAAAGAGATATCTGAATAAAAATTTGAAACCACTTCATTAAGAAGTTATGCCTCATCTGGGTCGATGATCTTCTAACATCCTAGGTGCTCTAGTAAACTACCTAAATAAAAAGATATGCTTGTTGAGTAGGGTTGAAGAAAAATAAGGGATCCT
>NW_018238378.1:0-763 GCF_001263595.1 Phalaenopsis equestris | reverse complement strand
CATATTCAAATTATTATAACCCAGGCTAGAAAAACCAACCCAACTTTAACTAAAATAACAATTCAGGTGGTAATAATCAGCAATGGGGGAACAACCAAGGAAACCCATTGGGAAAATGTAACAACCAAGGGAAAAATAATTATAGATCTACTTATCCTCCAGGTTTCAATAGTAATACACAGTTTCAGGAGAAGAAGTTGTTTATAGAAGAAGTGGTGTTACAAATGAGAAATCAATTATAAAGTTAAGACAATTAAAAATATTGAGAATCAACTTGGGCAAAAAGCATTAGGTGATAGATCCCAAGGAACACTTCCTAGTAATAAAGAAGTAAATCCAAAACACCATAATAAAGAGCAAGTAAAAGCTGTTCAACTTAGAAGAGGAAGAGAGTTGGAAGGTCGGGTTCAAAAAGAAATTGAAGTAAAGAGAGAAGAAGTTGAAGAATCAAAAGAGGACGCTCCAAAAGATTCTGAGAGACCTATTTTTCCACTAAAATTTTATTTGGAAAAACCACAACCTCCATTTCCTCAGAGACTTCATCAGTAGAAGTGGGATAAGCAATTTTCAAAATTTTTGAAAATATTTAAGAAGCTTACAATTAATATTCCATTTGTTGAAGCCTTAAAACAAATTCCGAGCTATGTAAATTTTATGAAGGATATTCTCAACCGAAAAAAGAAGTTTGAAGATAATGAGATTGTTACATTTAGTGAGGAGTACAATAGGATAATTCAAAAGAAGCTTCCTGAAAAGCTTAAAG
>NW_018238377.1:0-1332 GCF_001263595.1 Phalaenopsis equestris | reverse complement strand
CCCTAACTTCTAATTCCCTCGCTTTGAGGTCGGTCACTATCTTTCAATCCTATTTTTGAGATTTGATCCTTAAATTTCAATTCTCATTTTGGAATCAGTCTCTAACTTGTGATTCCCTCGCTTTGAGGTCGGTCCCTAACTTCCGATCCTTTTTTTGAGATTTGATCCCTAAATTTTAATTCTCGTTTTCGAATCAGTCCCTAACTTCTGATTCTCTTGCTTTAAGGTCGGTCCCTAACTTCCGATCCTCTTTTTGAGATTTGATCCTTAAATTTCAATTCTCGTTTCGGATTCAATCCCTAACTTCTGATTCCCTCGTTTTGGAATTAGTCTCTAACTTCTGATTCTCTTTTTGAGATTTGATCCTTAAATTTCAATTCTCGTTTCGGAATCAATCCCTAACTTCTGATTCCCTCGTTTTGGAATTAGTCTCTAACTTCTGATTCCCTCATTTTTGAATCAGTCCCTAACTTCCGATCCTCTTTTTGATATTTGATATGTAAATCTCAATTCTCATTTTGGAATCAGTCCCTAACTTCTGATTCTCTCGCTTTGAGGCCGGACCCTAACTTCTGATCCTCTTTTTGAGATTTGATCCTTAAATCTTAATTCTCATTTCGAAAACAATCCCTAACTTCTAATTCCCTCGCTTTGAGGTCGGTCCTAACTTTTGATCCTTTTTTTGAGATTGATACCTAAATTTCAATTCTCATTTCGGGATCAGTTCCTAAATTTTGGTTCCCTTCTTTCGAGGTCGGTACCTAAATTTGGACTCTCTTTTGGAATCAATAGCTAAATTTCAATTCCCTCCCTGACATCAGTACTTACATACTGATTCTCATTCTCTATAAATACCTGAAACTTGATAACTGAAACCCACTCTCGAGTCCCCATCGAGACGTGAGAGTTCTGACTTCTTGACTTCGATCAAACATTCACTTGCTAATTTCCTAGTGGAAACAAATAACACAAACAATCTTGTCGGTCAACGCCAATATGCGCGGTGTGCTTGCCCAGCACACCACATCTATTGTGGGTTCATTTGTTGACCTCACTTTTGGTTGAGGTTTAGTTTTTCCTCTTTAATTGCCTAGGGTCTAGCCATAGGACTTTTTTGTTAACTTTTTTTAGAAAACTAGAAAAGGAACCCTCACCTTTAGAAATTCTAAACTCTTCTTAGCTCAACTTGAAGCACCACATATTGGTCCTAACCTCTAGCACTTAGTAGGTGGGGGTCACTATAGGGAGCTCAAGCAAAGTTCCCATAGGACTGTTTGACCTTTGGGTTGACACTAGATGTTGGTCTGGAGTTGATTCACTCACTGACACTCA
>NW_018238376.1:305256-306839 GCF_001263595.1 Phalaenopsis equestris | reverse complement strand
TTTTATGAACAGTTCTATCATTTCCAAAATGGCCTCCAATTTCAGAATCATGACATTTTTGAATAATTTCCTGAATTTCTTTATAAGGCACACATCGTCTCATCACTAAATCCTTACATTGTTTATATAAATATGGATCATTCTAAAAATTTAATTTTGCATTATAAATAAATTTCTTTTCTTTTTGTTTCATCAATCTATATGGTAAAATACCATTAACAATATAATTTATAATATCAACATACCAAGGTATTTCCCACTCTTTTACAGCATAAAGTTATTCATCAGAAAAAGTTTCATTAATTTCTCTTTCCAAATCAAGTATTTCTTCCTTTTTTAGCTTAGATAGATGATTAGCAATTTGATTATTTGTCCCTTTTCTATCAGTCCCTTTGAAAGATGCACACCTTACTCTGTTGTAGAACTCATACTCCATTTCTCGGATCATATGTTTCACAACACATTAACAATTCAATTGGTCAAATTGAAAAGTAAATTACGTTCGGATTGAAAAAATCATCACAATTTATTTTATAATTTAATATTGACACATATATTGACACATTCATTATTGACACATTCATATTATCTTTTCATTTCACCGTATCTCAGAGTAGGGAGAAAGGTAGAGGGAACTACTTAGACTTCATGGGAAAGAAATAACATAACACAAATTTCATATATAAAAGAAAGTTCATACAACACTGATAAACAAAAAATACTTATCTGAAAACTTTTTCTCAAAGCAAATCCTTTGTAGACTTTCCTTAGAAATGCATGAAGAAGATATCTCTCACTTTTCTGCTTCTCCAACACTCTTACAGAAAGTTTCACACTAAATCTCACCACATCACTAATTGACTTCATTATGGAAGTGGAATGGAATGATGTGGTGCGAAAAATGAAAGTAGAGGAGTGAAAAACGTAGAGGAGCGCTTTTCTGATGAAATTTGGCCCTAAATAGAGCCCAAGGTCGGTTCTCCAAGAGGTGCCTCCAAAAACTCTTCAAAAAATTGTCCAAATACATCAAACCTTCTAGAAACGGGGTTTGCATCGCCTTTGGCACCATCAGCGCTAGTCTGGTGCCGTTGGCGCTGAGTAAAAAATCTCAGCATTAATTTGTTCTGCGCCACCGACACTGAGCATTTCCTCAAAAATGTCATTTTGACTCTAAATTTCATCCTTTTTTGCTTTCTTTTTGCTTTAAGCCCTAAAAATCAATAACCTACATAAAAATCAATTTTGCTTTAAGCCCTAAAAATCAATAACCTACAAGAAAATATCAAAATACCTTCCATTAAAGTGCAATATCATCAAAAATAGGTATAAACTGTGTGCTTAAAAATGTATATTTTTTGGCGTATCAAAATCCCCGATTACTTGTCCTCAAGTAACTCCTTTACTATATAAAAATATGACTTATGATAAAGACCTTAACTTTTAGACTTCCATATTTTAGTTTTCCAAATATAATAGTATAACTTAAGAAAAATTCAAAACAACTCCAATTAATAGTAAAGGTGTAAAGATATTCAATAATTAAGTCTAAAGTTTCTGATCCTATTTTTCTTTCAAAAAAATTG
>NW_018238376.1:304838-305204 GCF_001263595.1 Phalaenopsis equestris | reverse complement strand
AGAACTTCAGAAAAAGAACTTCATAAAACTTTATTAATAATTAACTTAACATTCAAATAAAAAGTTTAAAAAATGTGTTCAAGTCTTTTTTGTTAAGTTGATTCAAGTGAAGCCAATTTTTAATTAGGCATCTCCTCAAGCTTCTCCCCATATATTTTTTTTATTTTTTCTTTTTCTTTTATTTTTAGGATCATTTTTAATACCCTTTTTCTTTTCTTTCTTTCTTTTCTTCTCTTTTTTTATATGTCAGGATTACTATATATGGATAGCCTTTAATGATTTTGAACTTCACAATCTTCTTCTTAAAGTTAAAAACTTTTCACATTTCTTCACTTAACAAATTTATATTAACTTAAAGATTTTATA
>NW_018238376.1:303347-304782 GCF_001263595.1 Phalaenopsis equestris | reverse complement strand
TCCTTTACTAAAAATAGAAAAACATAGTTTTATTCTCTTTTACCAAATATCTTAGCCCCTAGAATTAACCTTTAGTATTGAAAATTTTTACTTAAATTTACTATATATTTAGAAATATAAATATAATTATCCAATGTTAACCTCTAATACCAAATGTCATATTAAATTTAAAATTTTGAAAATATAATTAAGTGAGGACAAATAAAATTAAGTTCTATCTCTCTTTCTAAAAATGATTTTTCTTCTTCTCCCTCCCAAACTTAAATTTTTAAAAGATTTTTACATGAAGAGCTTTAAAAATGAAGGGTAAAAAGAAAGCATTAAATACATAAAAAAAATTTATTTATGTTGGAGATTCTGATGTTCGAACATAAATTTTAAAAATACTGCAAGTGCTAAAATTAAAACTATAAGGCTAAAAACATTTAATTTCACATAATACATATAAAATTTGCTGAGAAAGAGGTAATCACAAAACAGAACAAAGTGCTGAAAATAACAACAATATTAAATTCTAAAAATAAAAACAGCCTTCCACATTACAGTTTCACGTAACATAACAAACAAAGTCTAAATAACATCACAACACAAACAATATAATCACACAGTAGAAACACGAACAAAAAAAATAGATCACCAATCATCATATTTCTCATCATCGACATCTAGCTTCTGTTGCTAATATGGAGTATAAGTAGGGTGAATAGGGAACTGAACTGCAGGGTCACCTCTCTGGTATCTCACTAAAGCATCATCATAAGCAGCATCATACTCAAATTTCTGGCGAATCAGATCATCAGTGTTAGAATTTCTGGCCTCTATATTCCACATCCTATGATCCATCCTAAGAATATCTCCCTGTTGAATCATCATCTGGTCCAACAACTCCCTATTGCTGGGGTCACTTGAAGTAGGCTCACTAGGAGTTCTAAAAGTAGAAGAAATATCTCTGGCCTGTCTTCCAGATGTCCAATCAACATGGGACTCATAAGTCTTGATGTTGGCTTGCCCAATGGGTCTCTGAGGCTCAATCCTCTTTTCATTAGGTCTGAAATCAACTCCTGCATGCTCACAAAGTGTGTAAATCAGAGCAGGGTGCACAAATCCACCAGCGGCCTTTCCTAGAGCAATATATCAAATGTTCATATAAATGATAGAGCCTACATTTATATCCATCACTTGCTGAATATAGTAGTTCAGGATAGCTCTATCCTTGGTCACTTCACTATGATGATTCATTGGAATCATCCTCCTAGAAATAAAATAGTGCCACACTTTAGATACTACATTTAAACTAGTATGGGGAAAGTTAACTTTAAATCCATTTTTTATTTTCCAAGCCCCTTTCTCACTAGTCAAAAAAGAAATAACTTCCTCTAAAGCCTGATCTATAACAGAAAAAGAATGATACTGGCATCTATACACATCTTCTACA
>NW_018238376.1:300055-303282 GCF_001263595.1 Phalaenopsis equestris | reverse complement strand
AAGCTTCAAGAAGGTTGGCATAAAATTCCATTACAATCTCCGCTATCGCATAGACAGTAAAATATGAGAAGTTTTCCCATTGCCGAGCAATAATAAAATGTTCAACTTCTCCTCCTAGATTTTTAAAAACTCGATCCTGACTCAGTCCTGAATTACTTTCTTATTTTCACAAATGCTATGAAATCAAGCACTGGCTCTAAAGCTAACAAATCTCTGCTTCCATATTCTACTTTCCTTTTGCTCGATCTAGGTGCCATAGGAAATTTAGAAAATTTTGAAAAATCTGAATAAATTCTAAAATTCCAAAAATGAAAATGTAAAAAATTTTAAATTTCAAATCACTATATAAGAGTTCATCACCAAAGGATTTTCTCAAAAATTTCTCAAAAAATTTTTCAATATTTTTGGATCCATGCAATGTGAGATGAATCCCTGGTCAAAATAAAAAATTTTTAGTTTAAAGTGTAGCTCTTACCTAGAGAAAGTGACATTCGAAGTCTTTTAGCCTCTAAATCACCTCAAATTCGACCAAAATCAAGCCCTAGCCACCCAAACCAAAGGTTGAAGATGACTTAAGCGTAAAAATTGTGGCCATAGTAAAAATTATGAATTTTTAAGAGTTAAATTCTGCTGTCGGGTCGAGGGCGCCGTCGGCGCCGATTCTAGCACCGTTTGTGCTGAAGGCCCAAAAATTACATATTTTGATTTTTTTTTAATTTTCAAATTCCTATCGACTTATTCCAAAGTTTTTTGTATTTTAAACACAAATTTTTATCTAACAATAATTCACAAAACAAAACAATTCAACAACACGAATTTTCACAAACAACAACAAAATAACTTTTATATATGAAAGTACACTTTTTACAAACATAATTTTTTTAATTACACAATCACACATATTAAATAAACTAATTATAAATCAGCGTCAAAATCAAGCCATAACAGTAAACGCTATCACAAAACTATACACATAATCAAAGTTCAGAATTCTAAAGCAAGAAAAAAAAAACCAAACCAAATTAAATCCACACAATTACAGTAAATATATATAATGTTCTAAAATAGATAGAGAATTTAAAGTCTTCAATTATTTCACCTCTTCTTCATGACTTTCTCATCTTCTGATATCTCCCATAGATTGATAATGAACATATAAGTTGTAGAAGGATCGATACAGGAATTGATCTGTCAAATTTTCTTCAAACCACCCTTTTTTCTTAAACATCAGAACTAATCCTGCTTCAAAAGTTCTAGTGTGATCGAAATTTTTTTTCATTCTCTAATCTATGTGATCAAAAAGTTTTTTGAAATCTTCTACTGCATTCATAATACTCTGAAGTTCCCTTTCAATTTTCTTCAATTTCTTTTCTGGTGGTATTAATGGAGTTGAAGCACGTGAATATTGATCTATGATGGCTTCTAAAACTTCATTTTTATTTCCACAATAATTCTTATCTATAGGATTCATGGGCTCCCAAGGTAATAAAGTCTTTTCCCAAATTTAATATGGAACTTGGCCTTGACTACAAATCAAAAAGATGGTAGATGGATGCTCAAGTCCATAACTTCGTCAATTAGTAAGGATACTCATAATAGATTTAAATATAATAGACTCTATATCAATGGGTTTTTTATTTGAATGCAGTAATTTAAAATAGCACATTCTTTGGTAACTCTACTAATTTTCATAGTAGGGAGTAAGTTTGCAACAATAAAGAAATGTCATTGCTTCAAAATTGGATTATGTAATGAAATGGAGAAACTAACATATCCTTCATCTCGTATCTCCCACATATCACTTTCATCCGTCAGAAGATTATACACGTCTTGCATCAAATCTCGTGTAGAATGAAATTTGTATAATGATAGATTGTAATGTTGTCTATCATATACAATTCATTAATCCTTGCAGGAGTAAATGGTAAAGCCTTACCTTGTACGAAGACATCACCTTGAGTAATTCCATTTAAGTTTGCATAAAACTCTTTCACCACAGGTACAACAATCATAGACGTAGTGTAACACAGAACTTCTCAACGCCTTTGCAGAATGATTTCATCAATCAGACCAATAGGATTGATCACTCCATGATTAACAAATCCTCTTTCCTTGATCACTCTCCTCTTCATATTAACTTTATTGTAAAATCACCGTGCGTCAAAACTAATAAACTTTCTTTTGTTGAAAACTCCATACCTCAAAGTATTTCTGAAATTGGAAGCCAGGGAATCAAAAAATAGGAAGTTACTAGGCATCCAAGGATGTTTCTAAGCCTTTTTAAACTCGTCCCTGTGGTTATTATGAAGTGAAATCACAACAAAACCCACCAAAAGTCATCTAAAACTGTCCAACCACACCTAGCACCGTCGGCTCTTCCAATTGGTTTCTGATGGGCGCTGTCGGTGCTGATGTCCGTTATCTAGGGCACCGTCGGCGTTAATGGCCAAAATTGTGATTTTTATTTTTTTATTCAATCAGATTCTAAATTTTCCTCCAATACCATTATTTGACTTAATTTATAATAAATGCAATTATGTAGGATTATTATTTACTAATATATAAAACACTTAACAAACTACATAGTAACACATAACAATATATGTATGGGTTGCCTCCCACAAAGCGCTTGGTTTAACGTCGTCAGCCCGACATACCATTTGTTTTGTTGGGTTGACTTAACATTAAAACTTTCTTAAATTGAGGTATGTGCCCTTCATAATAATGTTTCAAACGATGCCCATTAACTTTAAATATCTTTCCAGTGTTAGGATATTTAATAACAACAGTTCCATAATGATAGACTTTAATCACTTTAAATGGTCCTAACCATCTGAATTTTAGTTTTTCTGGAAACAATCTCAATCTTGTATTATATAGTAGAACTTCTTGTCCAGGTCCAAATTTTTTCTTAACAATCTTCCGGTCATGCCATATTTTCATTTTTTCTTTATAGATTTTTGCATTATCATATGCTTCATTTCTAATCTCCTCAAGTTCATTGAGTTGCAAAAAAATTTTTCTCACTAGAATCCTTTAAATTAAAATTAAATTCTTTAATATCCCAAAATTCTTTATGTTCCAATTCCACTGGTAAATGACATGTTTTTTATATGGGGACATTCCTATAGGAGTTTTATAAGCAGTTATGTATGCCCATAATGCAATATCTAGTCTAGCAGACCAATCCAATTTATAAGGATTTATAGCTTTTTCTAAAATGCGTT
>NW_018238376.1:298572-299916 GCF_001263595.1 Phalaenopsis equestris | reverse complement strand
GGCATTCCACATCTTGTAAGAAAATTTTTAATTAAAAATTTAAAAACACTTCAAGCGTCACATCTAGGCACAATAATAGCTTCAATCCACTTAGACATATAATCAACAACAAGTAATATATATAAATTTCTAAATGAAGGTATAAATGGTCCCATAAAGTTTAATCCCCACACATCAAAAATTTCAACTTCTAATGTGTAATTTGGAGGCATTTCGTCTCTTCTAAAAATTTTTCCTACTCGTTGACATCTATCGCATGTTTTAATATATTCATTAACATCTTTAAAAAGAGTAGACCAATAAAATTCAGCTTGCAAAATTTTATATGCAGTTCTATTTATTCCAAAATGTCCTCCAAATTTAGAATCATGACATCTTTCAATTGTATGTTGAGTTTCTTCATAAGGAACACATCTTCTAATAATTAAATATTTACATTGTTCGATCTTTACATTATTTATATAGATATGGGTCATCCCAAAAATAGTCTTTTGAATCATAGATAAATTTCTTTAATTATAGATTCTTGATATCAGGTTATAAAATGTCAATAACAATATAGTTTACTATATCAGCATACCACGGTACATCCATTTCATCAATGCTACATAAACGTTCATCAGGAAAATTTTCTAAAATTTCATTTGCAAAATTAGTTAATATTTCTATTTCTTTTGTAGACAAATGATCAGCTATTTGATTATCATTTCCCTTTTTAAAATCAAACTCTTGCAATAAAAGTATCCATCTAATTAATCTTGTTTTAGCATCCTTCTTTTGCATCAAGTATTTCATAACAGAATGATCTGTATGCACTATACATTTAGTTTCAATTAAATAATATCTAAATTTATCAAAGGCATAAACAATAGCTAATAGCTCTATTTCAGTAGTAATATAATTAATTTGAGCATTATTTAAAGTTTTACTAGCATAATATATAACTTTAAAAACTTTATCGTGCCTTTGTCCTTATACAACCCCAATAGCATAATCACTAGCATCACACATTATTTCAAATAGTTTCTCCCAATCAAGTGGTACAATTATAGGTGCAGTGATTAATTTTTTCCTTAATAATTCAAATGTTGTTATGCATTCCTCATTAAAATCAAATTTCAAATCTTTTTATAAAAGTTGGCATAGGGTTTAGTTATTTTTGAAAGTTTTTTTATATAGCGCCTGTAAAAACCAGCATGCCCTAGAAAACTTCTCACCCCTTTAACATTATTAGGAGGTGGTAATTTTTCTATAACTTGGATTTTTTCAAGATCTACTTCCATGTCTTTTTCAAAAATTTTATGCCCAAGAACAATACCTCCTGCAACCATAAATTGACATTTT
>NW_018238376.1:292254-298504 GCF_001263595.1 Phalaenopsis equestris | reverse complement strand
AGAACTTTTTCTAAATTATTAAGACATAACTCAAACAAAGTCCCAAATACAGAAAAATAATCCATAAACACTTCCATTCCATGCTCTATAAAATTGCTAAAAATTGACATCATGCATCTTTGAAATGTTGTAGGTGCATTGTATAAACCAAAAGGCATTATACGAAAGCAAATGTTCCATATGGGCTTGTAAAAGTTATTTTCTCTTGATCCTCTGGAGCAATTGGAATTTGGTGATATCTGGTATATCCATCTAAAAAGAAATAGTATTTGTTCCCAGCTAATCTATCCAACATTTGATCTAGAAAGGGCGAAGAAAAATGATCTTTTCTTGCAGTCATATTTAGTTTTCTATAGTTAATACAAATTCAACAATAAGTTACTTGTCTTATGGGTATTAATTCATTTTTCTCATTTTCTTCAATAGTCACTCCTCCTTTCTTCGGAACATAGTGAATTGGGCTTACCAAAGCACTATCTAAAATAGGATACATAATTCCAGCATCTAACCATTTTAAAAATATCTTTCTTAACTTCTTTCATTATTGGGTTTAATCTTCTCTAAGGATCCTCTTTAGGTTCATATTATTCATCTAATAAAATTCTATGCATACAAATTGAAGGACTAGTTCCTTTAATATCTGCTAAAGTCCATCCAAAGCCTTTTTATACTTTTTCAACATCTCGATCAACTTTTGTTCCTGAATTTCAGTTAACTCAGAAACTAAGAAGATATAATACCAGACAATGTAGATGACTCTCCTAAAATACATATTTTAAATGGGTAGGTAGTATCTTCAATTCAAGTTCAGGTGGTTTAATACTTGAAGGAATATGATTTTTACTATCATTTTCCAGCAAGTCTAATGCTTCAAATTTGCCCTGAATATAATCTAAATATTCTATCAAAAATTTCTCCATGCTTTAATGTATCTTCGAATTCATTCTTAAACTGCTCATTACTTAGATAATCAGCTACTTCCATCCTGAAACATTCATTATCTTTTTCTATTGCAAGATATTTCATAATTTTTGCTATATATAATTTCACTTCTTGATCATTAACTCTCATCATTAATTCTCCTTTTTTTAATATCTATTAAAGCTCTCCTTGTTGCATGAAATGGTCTCTCTAAAATAATGAGAATCTTTTTATCTTTCTCCATATCCAATACTATAAAGTCTATAGAGAAAATAAATTTATCCACTTTTACTAGTACATCTTCTATAACTCCTTTTAGATAAGTTATTGATCGATCAACAAACTGAAAAGTTACAGTAGTAGGGGAAATTTCTCCCAAATCTAAACGTTTAAAAATTGATAAAGGCATAAGATTGATACTCGCTCCTAAATCACATAAAGCTTTTCCGTAAAACTTTTCTCCAATTGCACAAGGTATATTAAAACTACCAGGATCTTTTAATTTTTCAAGAAGCTTTTTCTGAATAATAGCACTACACTCTTCACTAAGTGCAACGGTCTCATGATCTGTAAACTTCATTTTCTTGCTTAATACATCCTTCATAAATTTAGCATAACTTGACATTTGTTCCAAAGCTTCAACAAAAGGAATATTTATCGTTAACTTCTTAAGGATTTCCAAAAATTTTGTAAATTGTTTATTTTTATTCTTCTATTTCAGTCTTTGAGGAAATAGAGGTAATGACTTTTCTACAATGCTCTGTGTTTGTTCGTTTTCCTGTTGATCAACTTTCATTTCTTCCTTTTCTTCATCAACTTTAGTTTCTCTTTGGATCCTTGTTTCAACTTTTTTTCCACTTTGTAATTGAATAGCTTTAATTTTCTCTTTGTTTTGATCTTTTGGATTAACTTCCACAGTACTTGGAAGAATTCCAAAAGGTCTATTATTTAGTGCAATAGCAATATGCCCTAATTAATTTTTAATATTTATAATAGCAGCCCCTTGATTCGGTATTTGATTTCCTATATTCAACATTACTTTTTTCATTGTTTCAACTTCTTTTCCTTAATTTATGGGTTAGGGTTAGAGTTAAATCTCGGAGGATATTAAGGTCAAAAATTAGGATTTCCTTGATTGTTCAGATTTCCGGATGGATTCACCAAATTTTTATAATTATTTCAACTAAAATTAGGGTGATTTTTCCAACCACGATTAAAATAGTTAGAATAGGGATTGTTATTTTGATTATTTATAGCATTTAAAGTTTCATAAGGTGATTGAGTATCAATAATCTTTCCTAGTGAATTCTCCTCTAATACTGGGGGTACTTGAGAATAATTCAATCCCATTTGATCAATCTTTTAGAAATAGAAGCAATTTGAGATGCCAAAATAGAAATTGCATCAGAATCATGAATGCTAGCTACTCTCTTAGGATTTAACATTTCAGAGGGCCATTGAAAATTATTTGTAGCCTTTTCCTCAATTAAATAATATGCTTCATCAAAAGGTTTTGACATTAATGAATCACCCGCAGCAGCATCTATAATAGATCTTAGTGATCCTACTAATCTGTTGTAAAATGTTTGAATTATTAACTAAGCTGGTAAAGGATGATGTGGACATTTCTTAAGAAGATTTTTGAATCTTTCCCAGGCTTCATATATCGATTCCCCTTCAAACTGACAAAAAGATGTAATATCATTTCTAAGCTTAGCGGTTTTCGAGGGTGGAAAATATTTAGCCAAGAATTTTTATGATAAATCTCCCCAAGTTCTAATAGATCTAGGTGCTAACGAATTTAACCAAGCCTCGGCTTTATCTCTTAATGAAAAAGGAAAAATTCTAAGCCTAACAACATCATTAGATACTCCGTCATATTTAAATGTAGCACAAATTTTAAGAAAACTAGCAAGATGTAAGTTATGATCTTTAGTAGGTGATCCTCCAAATTTGGATAATAGCAGGTTTAAGCTCAAATAAATTAGCAGCAGCATCAGGATTTTTAATAGTCAAGTGAAGTTCATCTACTATCTGATTCACATAATCTTTTAAAGGTTTTTGTCAATTTTCATTTATTGGATTATCTATGTTATTCGCCATGTCTTGTAATTTTTTAATTAATCCATGTCTTGTAATTTTTTAATTTCTCTTTGTTGTTTTCAAAATTTTCTAATTGTACATTCTAATTCTGAATTGTAAGGTACTAAACTCTTAGATTCAATATTTCACATAAACAAATAAAGCAAGCAAAGTAAAACACTCTAATAAAAAAATTTCTTTTTGGATTTTTGATTTTTAAATTTTATTTATTTATTTATTTTATTTTTTTAATAATAATAATTAATTTATCAGAACTATTTAATTCAACGGTTACCTTCCCCGGCAACGGCGCCAGATACTTGATCTGATTTTTTTGTTGCAATAGATTGTGTAAAATTCAATTAAATATAATCAATTAATCTTTAGATTCTACGTAAGTATATGTATTGTTATCAAGTAATAATGGACTTTCTATTTAAGCCCCAAATATCGATCCTACGGAGAAGGTTTAAATTGGAAATGATAAATTTGCTAGGAAATTCACAGAAAGTCAATTGAAATCACTGTCACTAATTTTCAACTTTTGAGATGTAATCAAAATTAAAATTTTAAACTATTATCAAATAAAATATGCAAAATTTAAAATAGTAAATATTAATCTATTAACTATGTTTATGCAACGAAGATTCTTATGTGAAAAAGCATCCTTCCCACTACAATGAGGCTATGATAAAATGAGATGAGATAAATGTTCATAATATGTATTGTGCCAAATAGGAGTAATTTTAATTCTCTACCCTGATACAGTGCATAGAAAATCATTGGTTGATCACAGTGTTTAGTCCCTAAATCTATGGTGAGGCTAGGAGGATACTGCCTCCCACTCCAGAGCTCCCACTTCCCGTTGCCTGAAGGCTAGCCCTTGCTTCAGTTTTTAAACACTAAGACTGAATTGAAGATTTTAGTCTGTCACCCTAAAGGTTATCCAATTCTACACCCAACAAAGAATATTTCCTTATTTATTTTCACTTAATTCCATAAATGATGTTCTCCTTCATGGAATCAAATATGATCCTTACTCGATTGTAGAAATCATACTCCATTTCCCAGATCATATATTTCACAACACATTTTAACAATTCAATTGGCCAGATCGAAAAGTAAATTAAGTTCAGAGTTGAAAAATCATCACAATTTATTTTACAATTTAATATTGGCACATTCATATTATAACTTTATTTCACCATATCTTATAGTAGGGAGAAAGATAGAGGGAACTACTCAGACTTAATGAGAAAGAAATAACAAAACACAAATTTCATATATAAAAGAAAGTTCAGACAACACTAATAAATAAACAATACTTATGTCTGGAACTCTTTCTCAAGACAAATCTTTTGTAGCCTTTCTTTAGAAATGCAGGAAGAAGAGATCTCTCAAGATATTAAGATATTTCTCACTTTTCTCCTTCTCCAACACTCATACAGAAAGTTTCACACTAAATCTCACCACAAAAACTCTAAACTATGAAAGAAAAATCACTAATTGACTCCAATATGGAAGTGGAATGGAATGATGTGGTGTGAAAAATGAAAGTAGAGGAGTAAAAAACGTAGAGGAGCACTTTTTCTGGTGAAATTCAACCCCAAATAGAGCCCAAGGTCGGTTCTTTAAAAGGTGCCTCCAAAAACTCTTAAAAAAAAATTTTCCAAATAAATCGAACCTTCAAGAAATAGGGTCTACATTGCCTTTGGCGTCGTTGGCGCTGAGTAAAAAATTTCCGCGTTAATTTGTTCTACGCCGTCGGCGCTGCCCTTGGCTCTGCCGGCGCTGAGTATTTCTTAAAAAATGTCATTTTGACACCAAATTTCATTTTTTTTGCTTTCCTTTTGCTTTAAGCCCTAAAAATCAACAACCTACAAGAAAACATCAAAATACCTTCCATTAAAGTGCAATATCATCAAAAATAGATATAAAATATGGGTCTAAAAATGCATATATTTTTGGTGTAACATATATCCTTCTAGTAAACAAAAAATATTTATGCCCAACCAATCTATCCAACATCTGGTCCAAAAATGGTAAAGGAAAATGATTCTTCTTGGTGGAAAAATTTATATTTCTATAATCTTAGTAGATTCTTCAAGCAGTGACTTGTCTTGTTGATTTTAATTTGTTATGCTCATTTGTCACTACAGTCACACCTCCTTTCTTTAGAATATAGTAAATCTGACTTACCCATGCACTGTCTGAAATAGGATATATTATTCCAGCATCTAACCATTTTAAAATTTCTCTCTTCACAGCTTATTTCATCATAGGATTTAATCTCCATTGAGGATCAGCTCTTGGTTTATGTTTTTCTAATAAAATTATATTCATACAAATTGAAGGATAGATTCCTTTAATATCAGCTAATGTTCATCCAAAAGCTTTCTTATATCTTTTTAAAGTTTCAAAAAACTGTTGTTTTTGTGTATCAGTTAAATTTTGAAATTCTATAACAAGTAATGTATATAAATCTCCTAAGAATGCATACTTCAAATGTGTAGGAAGTCTTTTCAGTTTTAGTACAGGAGGTTTCTCAATAGATGAAATCAATCTTGCTATTTTCTGTAGGATCAAACAATTCAATTTTTTCTTGAACATAATCCAGACCCTCTTTACTCACCTTTATAGATTCATCATGAATTTTATCATCATTGTTATATGCCATATATTCCTTTTCAAATTCTCTTTCAAAAGTCTTCTTAAAATATTCATGGCTTAAATATTGGATAGTGTTGACCTCACTTTTGGTTGAGGTCTAGAAACTTCTTTAGTAGCCTAGGTCTAGCCATAGGACTTTCCTATTGACTAGTCTTAGAAAATTAGAAAAGGTACCCCCACCATTAGAAATTCAAAACTTTTCTTCTTACTCAACTTGAAATTCCACATAATGATCTTAACCTCTAGCATTTAGTAGATAAGATCATTATAAGAGAATTCAAGAAGAGTCCCTATAGGATTACTTGGCTTTAGGATTGACCCTGGGTGTTGACTTGGAACTAGGGTACACCATATCTTCACAAAATATTAATCCATGGTTCATTTAGAATGGATATCTATCCAATTCTATGTGAAATGCCTAACTTGGTCTTTCGCCCCGAGGCACCTCCAAATTACCTAACAGCCCTTGGGACCTAAATTTGGCTAAAATTCCCAAATTTTGCCAAATTACCCAAAATTGATCAAAACCCATTTCAAACACCTTGAATACATCCAAATTTGTCAAAATTTCCAAAAA